>NC_058416.1:29120147-29420147 GCF_002201575.2 Neomonachus schauinslandi | reverse complement strand
TCATTTTTTTGAAAGACGTTTATGTTTATTGATTATCTTTCCTGCAATGACCAGAAAACCAAGGCAGTGATGTCTACAGCCATCATGAGAACAAGAATTCTGATATATAGAAGGGATCATGTATATCACATGATGGCTGGAGGCTGGTTTTCACAATGAAATAAAAAACACAGATTTCCAAAGGACTGGATTACAAGAGTGTTCAACTTTATCCAATAGCTTCATGCAAAAGAACTGATGAGATTCCAGGAGGAATGTTTTCTACTACTTCTCCAAAGGGATAAACTGTGGCCAACTGAGCTGAAGTCAGATTTCTTCCCAAAGAGGGAAAACTCATGTGTTGTATGTCAAATATCCAGCAAAAAGTACATATATGTGGGAAAATAACTCACAGACTAAAAATTACAGTGAGGAGTAAATGGCTAATTTTTAAAACATTTCTCAAAGCAAATTTGATAAAGAAGGGAGAGAGCCCACCCACTTGCCAGGTGCTCTCCTAGAACCAAGAGCTTCACGCTTTGATGCTTGAACTTCACTGTTGGCTGAGAGCATACCAGGAAGATCTTGCCAAAAACTCTTACTCTTCTCACTGAGAACTCCTGCCACCTCCCTGTTGTCCATGATGCCCACCTGGCAGCTTTCACTGTCCTGCAGTCACGACTCAAGACAGGGCTATGGCATGTGCAACCAGCTGTGTGGGGCTTTCAGGACGGGATGAGGGGGTGCATTGAGGATATGGCAGAATAAGAAAAAAATAAAGAAAAAGCAAGTTACCCAATGTAATAAAATTTGCAATATTTTTTTTTAAAGATTTTATTTATTTATTTATTTGACAGAGAGAGACACAGCAAGAGAGGAAACACAAGCAGGGGGAGTGGGAGAGGGAGAAGCAGGCTTCCCGCTGAGCAGGGAGCCTGATGTGGGGCTCGATCCCAGGACCCTGGGATCATGACCTGAGCCAAAGGCAGCCGCTTAACTACTGAGCACCCAGGCGCCCCTAAAATTTGCAATATTTTTAAAGACTGTTCTTTTGGCCACCTTAAATTTCAAGGCAGGGAAAAGGAAGGCACATTTCAGTTTTTCCTTTCATTACCTCAGGGTATTAACCTACTTTGAACTCAGTCTATCAGATGAACTGGTTCCACACCCAAGAGGCATTATTATCACCCAGTTCAAAAGTGTTCAACATATGTCCAGCGTCAAAAACCCAAACTGACTTTATGTTCCTCATTTCAAGTAAACGTTTAAAGAAATCTAATCAAGACACATGCCTGTGTCAGGGGCTAGGGAATGCACCATTAAATGTACCATTGAGTTGTGTGCAGAGCTTGTAAGACTCCACAAACTCGTTTTAATTTTACACAGACAAATTGAAAGACCCAGTATCTTCATTAGGGTTCAGCTGCCATTTAAAAGCTACAGCAACAACAACGCACGATGTCATGATGGAAAACAGAAGCTGCATCTTCAAATCACATCCATACTGGCATTTCACAACTGTTGCCTGATTGTATTTTTAATTAATTCTCGAAATGCACAGTAAGCCAAAGGGACAATTTGAGAAGAGTATTTGTTATTTAATTAGTAAATTAAGTTTTTTTGTTTTTTGGGTTTTTTTAATCTCAAATGTTTCTCTATTAGTATGTACTGTAGGCCAAAATCTCACACCAGCTGGCTATTTTCAGGATAAATGGCTTTGCTTATTTCTTTGATTTATCAAGCCAGTAACTTTTCAGTAAGAGGTTGAGCTTGGGTGATAGGAAGGCAAGGGAATAAGATCAGAACAGAATGCTTGTCGTGGAGAATCTTATAGTTCAGGGAAGGAAGGAGGAGGAGGAAATTTCTATTTCAAGATGCTACTCTTACATCAACAGCATAGAATAATATAGCTTGAGGAGTTTTAGGGCTTATCTAGTCCAACACCGCTCTTCTTAGAATAAAGTTTTAGGGTTGAATGAAGTTAAATGACACATAGGAAGTTGTGCACCTAGTTATTAAGTAGAATGGCCTGATATCCAGGCCTCCTGACTCCAAATGTAAAGTTTTTCAGATGTCAATGTATTCGTGAAAAAGTGTACAAGTGTTAATTGTAAGGATGTAGATTAAGGAATGTGGAGTACATGTGAGGAGGACTTTATGATTTGAACTACTATGTTAAAATCTCAGAATACTGAGATTTAACTGGATTCAGTTTCGCTCTAATGTGTTACCAATTAATAATTCATATCTTTAAATGAAGAATTAGTCAGCTTGTTTCATTTCACATTCTGGGAGCAGTTTTGTCATTTTGGAGCAAGGTTCCATGAATGTTTCTTAATATAATACTAGGATATGTCAGCTCAGTCTTAACTCATTTGTGCAGTGTCTCTATTTTCTTCTTAATTAAATACAGAAACTGCTGATTTGGGGACGAAAATAGAATCTGATGAAGTCTGAGTTTCTTCCCAGAAAATATTTTGTCTTTGCCTCCAGATGTCAAAAGTAACACATTACTACAACCCAGATGGGGGAAGGGACAAACAGCTGCCTCTTGCCCTTCCAAGAAGGCAACCTAGGGCTGGAGAAGATCACTGGTTACCCTCCTGTTGATCCCAGATACAGAGGCTAATACAGGATAAAATGGCTCCAGCCAAGTTGTTGCCTGAGCTATCCTTACCTTGCATGAGAATGGGTGAGGAATAATAAAAGAGTTGAATATTATTTAATCAATTAAGCAAGTATTAATGACTACAACTACTCAAAAAGCTTGGTAGACTAAATATAAGATAGTTTTCCCTAGGATAGTACAATTAGTTTGGGGTCAAGAATTCATATATGCATAAAATATTCAACAAAATAATTTAAAAAATATGTACTAAATGTCTAATGAGAAGGATATGATATAAGGGCACAAGAATGGAGAATATTAGCAGGTTATATAACTAGAAGGCCATGTGGGGACAAGCAAGGTCAGGCTTTGCAAGCTGTTTCATTCTCACCACCAGCAGAAATGGGAGTCTTGTTATTTCTGTCCTTGCTGCCTGCTCTGAATTTTGACTAAATGCCTCCTTATGATCTGTGCAAGTTTATCATCTATGTCTTTACTTGTAGAGGCCTCCAGCTTCTTTAGATTCACTTGGAGATGACTGTTCAGCCAACTGGAGTCATCTGTATTCTAGGGTCGTATCTTCTCTAAATTCACGCCCTGATTCCTGTCCTGCAGCCCTAACTAGTGTCCAGGTCATCTCCACTCTGACTTATCCCACTGATGAGCCAATGATACCCATGTAGAAGCTAGTACTGACTATTAGTGAGGTGCAAAGATAACTGCTTTTGTTGCTTTCAAGTTCCTGCAGAAGCTGTAGCTAGGCCTATAATGAATTGTTCAATGTTGTTCATTTTTTAACCTGCGTACCAATTGGCTCTGTTTTGAGGCAAGATATTTTAACTAAATAATATTTAAGGATCCTTTTCATCTCTAAAATGCTATGATCTTGATGGGATCATTGGTAATTTGCATATAAATAGATCCTTTGACATGATTGGATAGTATTTGTAAGGTTTCTTGATAGCGGTGATGATGTACTAGGTAAAAGGAACTGCTGTAAATAGCTGGTAATTTAGTAGTGTGGTGGCAAGGTGTGGAGGCAGGAGAAGCATTCTCTAGTCCTATAATTAGGTCTCAGTCTTTTAGTGAGCCTGTGCTTCTCAACTGTGAAGTTCACAAGGTTTCGGTTTTATTCCCAGTCTCCACTTAGGTGGGATAGGATGGCTAGATTGATCTGAAGTTTGGTGTTTCCCTTCCCTCAGGACAGTTTGGCTCTCGTTAACTACAGTTGACCCTGAACAACACAGAGTTTAAGGTTGATGACTTCCCACATAGTCAAAAATCTGCGTATAACTTTTGACTCTCAAAAACTTAACTACTAATATCCTACTATGTTGACTGGAACCCTTACCAATAACATAAACAGTAGATTAACACACATTTGGTATGGTAGATATATTATGTACTGTATTCTTACAATAAAGTAAGCTAGAAAAAAAATGTTAAGCAAACCATAAGGGAGAGATAATACGTTCATAGTACTGAGCTGTATTTATATAAAAAAAAAAAAAAAATCCATGTATAAGTGGACCCACGCAGTTCAAACTTGTGTTGTTTAAGGATCAACTGTAGTTTTTTCAGAGAGCAGGCCTTGTTAAGAAAGTGCTCAGGTATATTTCAAAATAGTTTCTTTCCCCTACCCCTGCCAGAAAGCATGAAGGAGTTACCTTGTCAAACTCCTAATAACATGGGGTTCCCCTTATGACTGGGTCCCCCTGGAGTTTTTTTTTATAAACTTTTTCTTGGAGTGGGGGGAGAAAGAGCATGCACGTGTATGAGCTGGGGAGAGGGGCAAAAGGGAGAGGGACAGAGAGAATCCCAAGCAGGCTCCACACCCAGCATGGAGCCCGATGCCAGCTCGATCTTGAACAACCCTGAAATCATGACCTGAGCTGAAATCAATAGTTGCACGCTTAACCGAATGAGCCACACGGGTGCCCGCCCCCACCTCTGGAGTTTTTAACTAAGAGTCGTCCACACTGAATCTCTACAACTCATCAATTAAGTTCAGGTTTCCCTACCCTGGCTTTTGCTGGCGAGACTCTGCTCTGATAAGCCTTGACTTCCTGTATTCCTTGTCTGTCTCTCCAATCTTGGGAGCTATAGCCAGCATTGTTTCTTCACCTCTCTTACAAATCTAAGAAAAGTTGTTGATTTTTTTAGTTTGTTCATCTTTTAACTTGTTGTTAGGACAGGGTGGTGACTTCCAAGAACCTTACATATGAGCTAGAAACTAAAAGGTCAGATAGTATTTGAAAACAGATTATTCTCATAATTGTTTTAAACATGCCTCCTGTGAGCTTCTTTACCCAGTTATTTTGTGCTATTTCTTAATAAAACAGTTTTAACTGAGGTAAACTTCTGATCGAAATGTCAGAGATTCTAACGTGGTTCAATTTGAATCAAAGAGATTACTAAATGGAAAGCTTAGTGTAAAACTGAGTTGTACTTTTCAAGCTTCTTGGCTTTTATCATTCACTGAGGAGTACTGGGGTCACATTATCTGTTGTTAAGTCAGGCAAAGTACAGATTAAATTTTGATTTCAAACGCAAGTTCGGGCTCAGTTCTCTATTCCAGTAACTGCTGCTAAGTCATCACATATAAGCTCTTTATAACCTCCAAGCTTCATTGTTTCCATCTATAAAATGGAGGTAATGACACCTTCGTTTCTTACATTGTAAGATTATTGGGGAAGTGAAATGAGACAGTGCAAAGTGGGCTGCAAGTGGATAGGGAGGCCCAGATTCAGCATTACACTCCCACCTCTTTTTAGATTATTTTTCTAAAGTTCATGACATACTGGTCATATGTCTGATATTAATACCTACCACATTGCATTATGCTTACTTACGCAGGCTATTTCTATAGTCTTTGAATTTCTGAGAGGCAGAAAAAAATGAACTACTTACCCCTGTAACCATATAACAGCTGGCATAGTACTTGGCATCTCTTTGATAATAAATGCTTTGGGAAGTTTTTCCATGACAGGTGATATTTGAGTTGGGTATTGAAACCCAAGTAGTGTAAAATCAAGGATAATAAGTATGCATAATAGTCAGGAGAGGCTAAGATAATGCTGTGAGAACAAACAATCCCAGTATATTGGTGGCTTACCATCAATCAATAGGTTTTTCTCTACCTCAACACGAAGTTTGATGCTAGTCCGAGTGACTTTTCCAGGGCAGCTGTCCCTTATTTGTTGAATCAGCTAGCATGTCTGTTTGGGGCTCAGGCCATCTCCTTATAGCTTACCTTGTAAGCTTCACTAGCTTTCTTTCAATTCCTTCAAGATCCCAAGCTCATTCCTACCCTAAAGCTTGACACTTGCTTTTCTGTGTGGAATACTCTAACTACACATGGCTAATGCTTCCCAGTTCATGAAGCACCTCTTTAGTAAGACCATTCATGACAACACAAACACCCACACACCAGCCTCACTTCACCCCATTATCTGATCTTATTGACTTCATGGCATTTATTAATTTTTAATAATATCTTATACATTTATATGTTTGCTTAACTTGTTCATTGTCTCTCTCTTCCCCTCTCCTCTATGTTCTAAGGTACAAGCTTTACAAAGCAGGAACTTGATCTGTTTTGTTCACTGATTTTGCCTCAGGAGCTAGAATAGTACCTGGCAGCTAATAAGTAATTAAACAGTATTTTTAAGTGAATTAATTGTTTGTAATGGCAAGAAGACATACTAGAGAATTCTAAAATTACAGAATACCAGGAGGCTTCAAAAGGGTGTACACTTTTTCTGTCAAGGTCCAGGTAGTAGATATTTTAGGCTTTGCAGGCCAGATGGTCTCTGTCACACCATTTAAACTCTGCACTAATTCTGCCATTGCAACTCAAAAGAACCTGTAGACAGTATGTACATGGATCGGTATAAATGTGTTACAACAAATTGTATTTACAAAAACAGGCAGCAGCTGGGGTCATAGTCAGCTGACCCCTGCTTCAGAGCAAGGTGAAAATCTGAAGAGCTTAAGCCCTTGAGAATTTTTAAGAGTCAGGCTACTTGGATTCAAGTCCCGGTTCTTCCACCGACCTCTGCAAGCCTCCGAATCTTCTTTTGTAAAATGAGACTAATTATAAAAACACCATACCTCAGAATTAAGTGAGATCACACAAAAGGTGCTCAATACAGTGCCTGCCTGGCACATGGTAAAACACAATAAATATTCACATTATATTTAGGAATAATTTCCTATGAAAATGTTACCACAATAGATGAACTGACAAACAATGATGGCAATGGAAATAAGAATGGAGAAGAGCAGATGTAATTAAGAAATCTGAGAAGTGAAATTGGTGGGTCCTTGGGACTACAGCATGAGTTAATGATAATGGTATTCTGTATCATCCGTTCCTTCAGCCTAGAAGCTGCACTTCTCAGCCTGTAGAAAGATGATTCACTCTTTAGCAGCCAGCTCCAATTCTATAACTCTGAATTGTCTTTCAGATTCCTCAGCAGACTTAATCATGTAACTAAACACAATATAAAGCTTGGGCCTTTTTTTATTTCTGCTCCCTAATATATTTCACTATTTACACATTTGTCTTCCTCAGTACACTGTAAAACCTTTAAGATCAGGGATCACTGTGCTATCTTTTTCTTTGTCTTTATTAATGCATTCTTCATTACACTTGGTACATTTAATTGCACATATTTAATAAATTCTTATGGAATGATTGAATGAGGCAATGATTGATTTTTTTGAAGTACACGAGTTCAAATTGCATTTGCTAGAGTAGCCATTAATAAAATATCCACAGACCAAACATTGTAGATCATAAACAACGGTTTGGTAACTTGACTTCTGCTGTATCCCTAACATCTGCTTGCAGTGATGTAGCATCATCTTGGCTACTCACATGCCATTCCATTGGGATATGTCTCTCTCCAGTCCCCATACCCCACCCCACAAAAACCCCATCGCCTGCCTTATGTGAGACTTGGAAACATAAAAACATAAAAATAACACAAAGATCCCCTCTTATGTATGATAATTAATGGGAACAAAATGTCTTAGATGAAATATTACTGGCAAAATGAGGTATAACCAGATGTTGTGTAATGCAAGACCCACCATAAAGTGATGAAAAACTCTACTGTGAGTCAGACAGACTTGTCTCCTAGAGAAGTATTTATTTTGAAAAAAAAGATCAAATAAATAATTTTAAAAATAAGTATATTTTTAAAGATTTTTAAAGATTCTGAATTTCACAAAAGCAGAGGGATTTTCCCCCAGTGGTTTAAAAAGTTTAGACTATGGCAACCAAAACATGGTAAAATAAGTTGTTTTGTTTTATTTTGTTTTCAGAGAGAATTTTAAAAAGAGGATTACATCAATAAAGATTATTTTAACATTTTTTAATCATTATAAAAATTATACATACCTGTTTTGGATTATAGGCATACCTCAGAAATATTGTGGGTTTCGTTCCAGACCACCACAATAAAGTGGATATTGCAATAAAGCGAGTCAAATAAATGTGTGGGTTTCCTAATGCATATAAAAGTTATGTTTACACTATACTATAGTCTGTTAAGTGTGGAATAGCATTATGTTTAAAAATACAATGACATACCTTAATTTAAAAATACTTTATTGCTGGGGTGCCTGAGTGGCTCAGTTGGTTGAGCATCTGACTCTTGATTTTGGCTCGGGTCATAATCTCGGGGTCGTGGGATCGAGCCCCGTGTCGGGCAACTCGCTCAGTGGGGAGTCTGCTGGAGATTTCTCTCTCTCCGTCTGCCCCTCCCCTCTGTGTGCTCTCTCTCTAAAATAAATAAATAAATCTTTAAAAAAATACTTTATTGCTAAAAAATGCTAACCATCATCTGAGATTTCAGTGAGTCATAACCACTGATCACAGATCACCATAACAAACATAATAATAAAGATAGAGTTTGAAATATTGCATGAGCTACCAAAATGTGACACAGAAACATGAAGTGAGCAAGTGCGGTTGAAAAAACGGTGCTGAACAGACTTGTTCAATGCAGAGTTGCCACAAATCTTCAATTTGTAAAAAAGGCAATGTTTGTGAAGTACAATAAAGCCAAGTGCAATAAAATGAGGCACGCCTTTATTTGAAAACTGCAAAGCTATAAAGATGAAAATAAAATGTGCTACTAATCTTAATAGCCAGAATTAATTATTGTTACCATTTTTTATATACTTCCTTTTACTCAGTTTGTATGCTTAAATAGAATATGTTTTTTTATTTGATTTTTAGGTATTAAAATTGAGGAAGTTGTATTTCCTTGTAGGCTTCCACCTCAAGGCTGATTCATGAGTCTTACTGTCTTAAGGAAAGAGAGATTGGATTTTGCTATGGAAAAAAACAAAAATAAAGAACTATGTATCTGCTTCCCATGCAAGATTTCTGGAGCCCATTTAAAAAAACAAAAACAAAAAAACAATTATTATAAAAACCTGGCTTTTGGTTCGGACTTGCCATGGATTTTAGAAAGTAAGAATCCGGGCTCCTGGGTGGCTCAGTCGTTAAGCGTCTGCCTTCGGCTCAGGTCATGATCCCAGGGTCCTGGGATCGAGCCTCGCATCAGGCTCCCTGCTCGGCAAGAAGCCTGCTTCTCCCTCTCCCATTCCCCCTGCTTGTGTTTCTGCTCTCGCTGTCTCTCTCTCTGTCAAATAAATGAATAAAATCTTAAAAAAAAAAAAAAGTAAGAATCCATAAAGAAAGAACATTTTCTAAATTTCTGCAGCTATGAATTAGCTTATCATGACCTAAGCCTGGTGGTCTAGATCACAGAGTTCAATTATGTTCCAGGAGAACTCAGGATATAAATTACAGTCATGGACATAATACCTCTCTTAGGTTCACTGACTGTGGGGAAAAGGAAATAGAGCTAGAAGTTTAAAAATGAATGTTCTAGGGGCAGCCTTTGTGGCTCAGTCAGTTAAGCATCTGATTCTTGACTTCAGCTCAGGTCATGATCTCAGGGTTGTGAGATCCAGCCCTGTGTCGGGCTCCATGCTGAACGTGGAGCCTGCTTGGGATTCTCTCTTTCCTTCTCCCTCTGTCCTTGCCCTCACCCTACCTCTCCCAATCTCTCTAAAAAAAAAAAAAATGAGTGTTCTAGTCATTCTCCATCCCCCACCTTAGGACCAGATAGGTGAATTTTAAAATATCTAAAGAGGTATGAAGGAATCTCAGAATATTAGTGTAGGTACAGTAGTCCCCCCCTCCCTTATTTGTGGTTTCTGTAGTTTCAGTTACCCCTGGGTCAACCATGGTCTGAAAGCAGATGATCCTTCTTCTGACTTATAGTCAGAAGGTCAGGAGCAGCCTAATGCTACATCACAGTGCTGTGTCATTCACCTCACTTCATCTCATCATGTAGGCATTTTATCATCTTACATCATCACATGAAGAAGGATGAGTACAGTACAATAAGATATCTTGAGAGGGAGAGAACACATTCACATAACATAGTATATTATAATTATTCTATTTTATTATTAATCATTGTTGTTAACAGTAAGAGTATTGTGCCTAGTTTATAAATGAAAGTTTATCACAGGTATCCATGTATAGGAAAAAACATTGTATATATAGGATTTCAGGCATCCACTGGGAGGGGGTCTTGGAACGTATCCTGTGTATACAAATAAGACTGCTGTAGTATACTTACCAAGGATTATATAGGAAAGCTAAACATGAGCTAGGATTTTGGCTTTGTAGTTGCATCTAACATAGCCTGCAGTATGAGGTAGTAGCAGGAGGCATTTAGGTATTGAGGCTGAAAGCAGACACCATCATCCTTGGCTTTACCTGTGTTTAAGGGATCAGTAAATTTAACCTCTCCCTTTGAGGATATATAGAAAAATTGGAAATACAAGGGGGTAGATGAGCATGCACCTAGCATGAGAACAAAGAGGTTGCAATGGCTGATGCACTTATAACTGAAGCAGTGGATGGAAACACAGTCATTAATGATATGACCAGCAGGTTGTCCCAACAGCAAAAAGAGCAAATTTCACCTCATGGGGCACCCTTCAGGGAAATGAATATGAATAAATTAAATGTGCTATATGCATGCAGTTTTCAAAATTGAAGACATACTATATATTCTTCATTATATATTGTTTTTTACTTATCATTATATTATGATCATTTCTACCTTGTAATTAGATGTGTCATCAAAATAGCATTTTCAGGGCGCCTGGGTGGCTCAGTTGGTTAAGCGACTGCCTTCAGCTCAGGTCATGATCCCAGGGTCCTGGGATCGAGTCCCGCATCAGGCTCCCTGCTCGGCGGGGAGCCTGCTTCTCCCTCTCCCACTCCCCTTGCTTGTGTTCCCTCTCTCGCTGTGTCTCTCTCTCAAATAAAGAAATAAAATCTTTAAAAAAAAAATAGCATTTTCAATAACTGCATTATGTGCAATCATATAGCTGTATTTTGGTGTATTAATTGACTGTCCTATTTCCCAGATTATATGTATATTTTGCCTGAATAAATGTCTCTATAATTGTCCTTGTATATAAATATTTTCCCAGTTATTGATTCTTTTATTAAGGATAGAGCCCAAAGGATAATCTCTAAAAGTGGCTCTTCCAAAGCAGTCTTGTAGAGGAACAACAAACCTCACATCAGCAGAGGCAGCTTGGTCCTTGTTCCTAGTTTAAAAAAAAAAAAAAAGGAAAGTGTCCTAGAATGGGGCTAGGAAGGACTCCTTGGTGAAATAGTATGAACATCTGAAATGACTATTGAAACACATTGCTAGGGGCGCCTGGGTGGCTCAGTCGTTAAGCGTCTGCCTTCAGCTCAGGTCATGATCTCAGGGTCCTGGGATGGAGCCCCACATCGGGCTCCTTGCTCAGTGGGGAATCTGCTTCTCCCTCTCCCTCTGCCCTCCCCACCCCTCGTGCTCACTCTCTCTCTCTCTCTCTCTCAAATAAATAAATAACATTTGTAAAAAAATAATTTAAAAAGCAAGCTCATTTTTACTTTAATCTACATGCCTTTATTACCAGCAAAATTCCATATTTTGTTCTTTAATGATGATTTTCTCTTTTCCCCTTTTCTGTTATTTATTGTTCTGAAACTTCATTGTTCTCTTTCATGTGTTCAGCTGCATCCCCTCCTTCTCATACTCATCCCCATTTTTGAGTAGCTGCTCAGATAAAACTTGTTGTCATCTCTTTTCTATAAGTTTAAAATCCTCCTGAAGTGAATTTTAATTCTTATGTTATATTCATATTCATATTCATATTTATTTTGTGCTTTTACTAGATAATGAGGCAATGTAGTACCACTGGCTTTGGATTTAGAAAATCTGGGCTGAGTCTTGGTTCTGGTATACTCAAACTGTGTGCCTTTGGGCAAAATTCTCCTCCTTTTTGTGTGTAAGTTAACTCATGTTTTAGTAACTCATCTACAACATATATATTGATAACTACCTTAATGTGTGCATTCATACAATTCAGTAAATATCTCTTGAGTATGTATTATGGGCCAGGCATGCTTTAGGTACACAGATGATGCTTAGTGATCGTCAGATGGACAAACCAAAATGGAAGCACTAGAAAAATCTCTGAGAAACCACATATTTCATATACCATGTACACTTATACTCCATGGTTGCACTTCTGAACACCATTAGCAAGGTGTGTCATTTTTCTTGCTTTCTCATTGGCAAGGATATGCTTTGCTAAAGCAGCCATACTCTCTCACTGTGAGATTTCTCAGTTTGTGAGATAGTTGGCTTATGAGTCCACTGTCAAGGAAGAAGCAGAATTAACTGACCCAGAAAGAGACCAAGCCTCTAACCTTGACTTCATTAAGATTGTGTGCTGACTACTCAGGCTGACCAGTAACAGAAATTTTGCCCATTCAGCTGATGTACCCCTAGGATGTCTATTTCCAAGCATATCTGAACCATGATAACTATTTCCCAGAATCGCCCCACCCCTGGAGAGAACAATTTGGAAGTCACAGTCAAACTTAATGCATTTCTATTTAGGGATTTAATGTCTGGCAAAAAATAATATCTTTATCATTTATTTAATACATAAATGGTTCTTATTCTTGTCTGATCTCCCAAAGCTTAGCAAAGTAAAGGCCATCCATTAATCACTTTGTCCTTTAGTGAAGTGCAGCCATCTAGTCTGTGAGGACTATAGCTTCATCAGCAAGGCATGTGGGCTGACTCAATAAAAACTTGGAACTGGTCCTGTACAGGGCACTATAATTGGTATTTGTTGCAGGTACAGATGATGGGATGGAAGCAAAAAGAGACGATTTTCCCCTTAGATGTAGCAACCTTATTAGGTTTGGAAGGGGACACACAGGTTTATAGTGGAAGTGGCAGGTCCCAGCAAGAGAACCCCTGGGGGCGCTTCTCTTTCTGCTGACATATCTAAGGTTCTAATAAGAGGAATCATGTTACTTCGATATTAATATATCTAAAATAGAAATTAATATCCTTCCCCACCCCAAATTTTATTGCTTCTAGTTGCCATCAACTATACCATTCTCCAGACTTCAAGCTGTGAAGGCTGGGTGGTCTCTACTGTACCTTTCCCTGCTATCTCTGATATTCACTGGTCAGCATATGACTTAAGCCTGTCAATTTCTCAGCATCCCCCTGTTGCCTCCATCACTAGCATCTGTTCAACTTGTGATGAGATTACTTCCAGCAGCCTTGTTAACTGGCCCTTCAGGCCACAATCATCCCACATATCATTCCTTTTATAAATAAATATCCTCAAATGCCCTTGCCCTTCCTCTATACTTTCACTTGAGAGATAAGAGGACTTTTCTAACACCCGCAACTTTATTTTCCTTTGGCTCTCAGAGGCAAACACAGTGTAGTACCAATTCTTCTGTCTTACCTCCAACTATTTCTCAAACTCTTTTCCTATAGTTAGCTGTGTTCCTTCTCTACCAGCCCTTCACCAATGAGTCATTTTACATGCTCTTTCCACTCGAAGTTCAAATCTTGTTTCCTTCAAATTCCTGTTCGCGTATTTATTCAAAAGACCAGTATTAGCTGAGTGATTCCTTTAGCTAGAGCATGTTAGGCATTTATACCTGGCCTTGTGGAGCTTTCATTTTGATAACTAAAGATACTCTTGATCCATGTACACTGCCCAAATCTCAGTTCTCCATGCTGCGTGCTCCTTTCCCTGGCTGCTGGAGGCAGTGACAGCTGACAGTTCTCAGCTTAGTCTCTCTCCATGACTGCCCTTGGTTGAGTAGAGTGACTTTATCCAAAGCCACGGGGGAAGCTCACATACAGTGGCTGGTTGGTACAGGGGAAAGACCCTTGCTATTAAAGAGTAAACTAATAGGGGCGCCTGGGTGGCTCAGTCGTTAAGCGTCTGCCTTCGGCTCAGGTCATGATCCCAGGGTCCTGGGATCAAGTCCCGTATCGGGCTCCCTGCTCGGCGGGAAGCCTGCTTCTCCCTCTCCCACTCCCCCTGCTTGTGTTCCTGCTCTCGCTATCTCTCTCTCTGTCAAATAAATGAATAAAATCTTAAAAAAAAAAAAAGAGTAAACTAATAGTTTGGATTTCAGGAGGGCCAACTTATCTTCATTTTCAAGTCACACTGACCATCACTCCTACTTCAGTCCTAGTGAGACCTTGAAGGCCTGGGCATCCACTGCTTTTATGCCATGTCTGCCCATGCTCTATTTGGGCATGGGGATATTCATATGGAACACTGGCATCCACAAGACTGCCTCCTTAATGTTCCATGATGCCATTCCCCTCTGAGATCTGCCATATCAAAGTGATGCTGTTTCTGCTAATTGTAGAACCTCAAGGTAATTTCACCTTTTGAATCATGGAGAACTTTTCCCTCTCATACATAATCGCAAGACAAGAAAGAAGCTTGTAGAAAGATAAGTCATAATGAGATGTATTCATTTTTTTTTTTTACCATTATCCTTGAAAATGGAGAATAAAGTAAAAAGAAATAAATTGTGATATAATGCAATAAAAAGTAATTTAATGTAGTATTTTCATCATTATTAAACATGTTGTACATAACTTCCCAGTTTGGAGATAGATATCAAAAGCACTAATAATGACTTAAAATGAATTCCTCCAAACAGGAAGGAAGAGCAATGAGCAAAATTTAAGTTTTTGAGATCAAATTACCAAGAAATTTCATGCCCACAGAACCTGATTTTGTAGTTTTGGATGACCACCTTATAAATAGGAAGACCATATGTCCTGGGTTGCTGGGACATACCTACTATTCCAGAGTAATTATTAATAGCATCTTCATTTTAGAATATTGGTTGGGTTTATACCTACTATTCCAGAGTAATTATTAATAGCATCTTCATTTTAGAATATTGGTTGAAATCCACATAACATAAAATTAACCATTTTAAAATGTACAGTTCAGTGGTTTGTGATACATTCACAGTGTTGTGAAACCATCACCTCTATCTAGTTCCAAACATTTTCATTGCCCCCATAGGAAATCCCATACCCCTTAAACAGTCAATCCCCATTCTGCCCACCCTCAACCCCTAGAAACTGCTAATATTGCTTTCTGTCTGTATGAATTTACCTATTCTTGATGTTTCATGTAAGTGAAATCATACAATATGTGGTCTTTTGTATCTGATTTGTTTCACTTAGTACAGTGTTTTTGAGGTTCATCCACATTTCAGCATGTATCAATAGTTTCTTTTTATGGCTAAATAATATCCATTGTATGGATATATCCCATTTTGTTTATGCATTCATCCATTGGTGGGAATTTGGATTGTTTTCAACTTTAGGCTATTAGTGCTGCTATGAACATTATTGCACATGTATTTGTTTAATTTATTTTAATTTTCCTGCAAAGTGTATGATGTTATTTGTCACAGAAATGTTTAAGTAACCTTTCATCATTAATGTGAATGATTAATTTTGTCATTTGTCAAAAGGAAAAATATAATGCTAAGATTGGTCCATGAGTTTATTCACCTTCTCAAAAGAAAGGAACAATAGTTTACACTTAAGAATCTTAGACTGCTATGAGAAAAAATAGTACTTTAAATATGCTGCTGCATGTGAACTATCTCCTTTAAGATTTCATATATACTCTGTTCTTCTAGCCTATCTTAAGCTCATTTAGCTCGTTTGAAGCTTTCCAAATGTCACCTGCTTGTGGAAGGTACAGACAGTGTTCAAATTGAAGAGAGTGATCCTCTCTTTTCCATAGAAAACAGTGTCTATACTTCAAGGAAATAGAATCTGCATGTTTCTTACTTATGTCTGCTTGGTCCATCAAGACATTTTCTGTGATTCCTTTGATGTTCAAGAAGTTTCAAAAATACCTTGATCAAGAAGGAAGCTTTTGCCAACTGTTGAGAAG
Source organism: Neomonachus schauinslandi (assembly GCF_002201575.2). Classification (NCBI taxonomy): domain Eukaryota; kingdom Metazoa; phylum Chordata; class Mammalia; order Carnivora; family Phocidae; genus Neomonachus; species Neomonachus schauinslandi. Next base: position 29,404,201 of record NC_058416.1, on the reverse strand, counting down.
CATTGCAGGTTTAATTTGGTTGAGAAAAGCATCAACATTAGCTTCCTTCTATTGAGGTTCCCTCTGATTAAATGGGTTTCTGTAAGAATTTCAGCCCTAAGTACCTTTGACTCTCTATGGATTTTGTTATTATGGTGCATCCTTAAGCTTAAACTACATCAACTGTGTAAAGAATTAAGGCATTCCCTCAAACTCAGAGCAAAATTGATTGGTGTTTAAACAAGCAGGGAAAATGGAAAGATTTTGGGTCTCAGTGATTCTGGCTGAGAATTAGAAGGAATTTGATAGTTGTTTTATCTTCAATCTCCTTTACTCATGTTGATATAACATTAGGATTATCAAAAGTACATTATGATTAATAAAATTGTATGAAAAGCAGTTTAAACACTTAAAGCTCTCTGTAGTCAGCTAGGGATGAAGTAGATGGAATATTTTTCCTATTTCTTTTTTCTGTTCCCCCAAGAGGAATTTTAAGAAGATTCCTTAGACATAGCAAATGCTCAATAACTACATTTTGAATTGAAATAATATTCTTTAACGTCTTTCATCTCCCTCCACTTATGAGTGCTTTGTCTTCTAAAATAAAACCAAAGTACAAATGTAGCCTTATGATGGAAAGAATCTGTAAGTAGAATAGATTGAAGATTTTGAAAATCTTGTCAGTCTTAGCCATTTGAAATTTTCTACTCTTACTCTGTCTATGGGAAGAGAGAGGCAGGGGGGATAAATTTGGAAGGTAATCATTTTGAGGTTCTAATTTCTATTCTTTCATTTATAAGTTATTTGGCAAGACATTTCTCTTTCTGTGTCTCCATTCCATCTTCTACCCGATGGAGGCAGTGATAATCCATAGGGCTATTGAAAGGCTTAAGTATTATAATATCTATAAAATTATGGGATACACTCTGTAGCATAAGGTAGTCTTAATAAATATTGTGTTCTTCCTCTTTTCTGACCACTTGGAGTAGGAATTGTGGAGTAGAAAATAGTTTATCTTCTGAACAAAAACAGAACCCAGGGGGAAAATGTAAATATAAATGTTTTCAGACTATAGGAAGACATTTTAAGAGTGTTAAATTCTACTCACAGAGACTAATCTCATGTATAAATACCCTAAGTTCTAGCTTTTGAATCTGTTTCAGTTCCTTCTCTCACTCCCTCTAAAATAAAGTGAAGTTAGAGTAATTTAAATCTTTTTTTAATAATGTCTGCCACGTGACATAACCAGTGTAATTAAGTAAACTCACCATTTATTGACTTATATATTAGCATAAATAAAGCTGTTCCTTGTCTTTCTAGATTGTCAATGTAGAAGGAAGCAAGAGAAACCATTCTGAATTTGTATTACACTTATTTATCCTGTCATTTAAAGTAAAAAATATAAAGCAATCTCTAAAAGATGCTCACTTTTTATAAGTATGGTAACCATGATAATCAAAGCTGTGATAGTACAAACTACATGATTAATGTTTTATACTCATATAACTGATTTTGTATATACATCAAGAATAGACCCCCTCTCAAAGGTGTCTGCTCATCATCTAAGCTAAGAGGACATGATACAAAAATCAGAAAGTGAATGTTCTGATGTCTAAGGGAATACATCTGTGATGTAAACCAGAATGCTGAGGTGGGTCATCATTGTCTTCTCTCCATGTGAGTATGTTACAGGATAGGCCAGATTGTTATTAGAGGAGTTTGTTTGAAGGACTGGAATCAGAACATTTTAGATATTCCAAGATTAATCTTCTCTGGCCACAGGGATAAGAGTCCCCAAGTCTGGGAGGCAGGGTGTCTGTCCCTGGACAATGCTTACATGGTCTTTGATCAGTTGGATTCTTTTAACTTCCGTTCCCTGTTTTCTTCTTTACTGGATATAATGTAGTAGATTAGGTTACTAGATATCTACTTAATAAATCACATTTTCCTCCTACTTTCTCTAGAGTTGTGTGTTTATCCAAACGATTTAGTCACAAATTATAGTCTCTAGAGATAGATAATATAATATAATGTGCATAGATAGTATCTCTTCCGTTTTCTGAGAGCAAATTTATTTTCAGTGCTGAAGAGAGGGGAGTATTACCCTTACCTCAGATATTGCCCCTAAATACAACTAAAATGGCTTGACAGAGGTGTATACACATGGAAGATTCAAGGTCTTATAACTTGTTATTCTCTCCTGTAAATTTTAAATCATTTGTTATGTAAATTTTAGGTGGTAGCACTCCACAGAGCAAATTGTGTATCTAAGAATAAATATATAGCAGAGAAGTATTAACATCTATTCTAAAATCTGCTCCTATTAAAAAAAAAAAAAAAAGATTTACTTTCCATGTATATGAGGCTGGGTTTTTGGAATTAGGTCTTTACACAGCTCTAGGTTCCTTTGTTTCCTGGTTAAATTCTAAATACACAAATGCAGATTAACACCCCTCAGTCTTTAAAATGCTCTGCCACTTTGAGCACTTAATTAATTATGCAGATATTTTTGAGGGACAGCTATGCAAATCTTGCTGTTAGCTAGCCTTAAAAAAATTTAATTCCTGTCACTACCAAGCTTTAATTTATCAATTCTAATTAAATCTTTGTTTTTCCTCACTTTGGCTGCTAAAATATGGAGCTCTAATCATTTGATGGTTACTTTTTCTTACTCTATCTACATTCTTTTGCCCCCTATTCTCTTTCTCTTTCCTCTTTACCTCTCTCCCTTTCCCTAATAAAATATTGCTTAAGATTAAGCAGCTAGACTAAAGGAATGTGACACATGAATGAAGTTCAGAAATACAAAGTTACAAATATGGATAATGGCAGAAAGAGATGAGTGGCCAACAGCATGAATGTATGGGACTTGCTGGCATCACAGTAGCTTCCCTGCTGGGCACATCCGCACCCACCCTTTCTGCCTTGCTGCCTGCTACTACCCTTAAGCCTCGCGTTCTCCTAAGGCTGTCTCTTCACTTGTTCAAGAGATCCCATCTTTTCTCCTAGTTTGTCCATTGCTCCAAATCTCCAGTCTTTCTTCACTATCATTGTTCCCTCTGCAATGGATTTATTCCATTTTTTAAAATGGTCTCTTACCCTTCAAGTTCCTCCAGCTATTGTTCCAGGATTTGTCTTGAATCCTCTTTTCTCACACCCCATGTCTAATCTGTCAGCAGATTGTTAGCTTTGTCTTAAAACTGTATAAAAATCCCACTACTTATCACTTATTTCACCCCATCACCTTAAAAGCAGCTGTCCTATCAAGCAAAAATCATTTCATCTGAATTATTGGAATAGCCTCCTACCAAATCTCCCGCTTCCTTATGACCCATTACCAACAGAGTAACAAACGTAATCCTTTCAAAACTCAAGTCAAATCGTAGTCACGTTCTGAAGAAAACCCATCTATGCTTTCTAGCACATGCCCAAATCGTTACTGTGGCCAGTATGGCTCTGCCTAATCCAATGACTCTGCGACTCTCTCATCTTCTGCTTCTTTCCAGCTTGTTCCCCAAACCTCATCACACTCTTTCTGCTATTCTTTGAATATTTCAGACACATTCCTCTAGTGTGTTGGTACTTGTTTTCCCTCACATGTTTCCTGGCTCCCTCCCTCACTTCTATAAGGCCTTCGTGCCAAGAACACCTTTTCAGTGTGATCTGTTGCAAAACATCCCAACTAAAATTGCAAACTCTCAGACAGACTTGTCATCTGCACTCCTTGGTTTTTCTCAGTTGCACCTGTTATTATCTGCATAACCATTTGACATGCTATAAATATACATATGAAACCTAAATTTTTCCTTTCTTTTCTCCTACTAGGGTTTAAAATCTATGAAAATGAGTGCTTTCATTTGTTGCCATATCTTGTTTTGTTTCATAGTTTTGTTTACTTCTGTACACATTGTCCTTAGGAGAGTTCCTAGTACTTAGTAGGCACTAAATATTTGTTGAATAAAACAATGAAATGTTCAAAAATTATTTGGATCCTCAAAGGAAAGACTCATCATGTTTATGTATTAAAAGAAAGGTGATATTGTTTAAACTGAGCTGATAATGTTACAGCAAGCCAGGTAACTGAGGGATGTGCATCATCTAATCTCTTTAGTCAGAAACAACTTCTACTTCATATTGTTCGTGTTAAGTCATTTTATACAGGTTAATCTTATCTCAAGTTTTACCTTCTCAGCCTGTGGGACCATTTGTAGAAGGAACTCTACTCTTCTGTTTTCTTAGTGCTAATGGAATGCTGTAGTCATGGTACATTCTCATTAATAATGTGATTAATAGAGGATTTGGTTAATATTAAAATGCATAATATTTTCCCTCATCCTTGACAAGCCATATCACCTGACTGCCTTAACAGAGTCTGCTTTATGAAATCTTTGATAATTTAAGGAAATAAAATTCATTGAAAGAGACCCACACCTTGGGCAGCTGGGTGGTTCAGTCAGTTAAGTGTCTACCTTTGGCTCAGGTTGTGATCCCAGTCCTGGGATGGAGCCCCTTGCACCAGGCTTCCTGCTTGGTGGGGAGCCTGCGTCTCCCTCTCCCTTTGCCCCTGCCCCACTCATGCTCTCTCTCAAATAAATAAATAAAATCTTAAAAAGAGGAAAGAAAGAGACCCCACCTTATGGCAAATAGCAGTTAGTAGCTAAAGGAATGACAGACATGATGATTTGGAATACAGTCTGTCTTTATCACTGCTTATCTCTTTACTCCATTAGGATTTAAGTTTGGCTGAAATGTGTGGTGTGGCATTTGTAAGAGTGTGTCCAGTTTTCATTATGCTTAATTCTCTTTGGTAGTTTCTCCTTTGCCTGCAGAATCTTCCACTGCATGTAAAAGAGAAACTGGAACCCTGAGGATCTTGTGAAGTACATCAATTTGTAGCTAAAACTAAAAGGAAAAAAAAAAATCTAATTTCAAATGTAAGCTAGTGCCAAACACAAATGGACAAATGGAAGCTTGCAACTAAATAACAGAATGTAGAGGGAGAATAATTTATTTCCAATTCTGAGAAAAATACACAAAGGAAATTGTTTATCTTTGTGGAACATAATTCACAGGGTCACATTAATTTTCCAATACTTGCCAATCCCATCACTGAATCTTCATTTGCCATAAAATGTATGAAAATAGCATAATCTGATTGTGTTGTATTTAGTCTTATGAATAGAAACTGTGCATTTACATATAATAAGAGGTTGATACAACTAATTTATCAACCAAAAAAACCAAAAATCTTTATGTTAGCGTTTTATATCTTTGCCTGCTTCTTAAAGATTATTAAAATAATGACTAAGAGTCTAAAGCAAAATTCTTGTTTGGAAATAAAATTGTCTCATAAATGTTATATAATATTAAGCAGATGATTGTTGCTGTTTTGTTTTACTGGGTATATGCTTGCATTTAATATCATGCTACAGATAAAGAATTCACAAGAAAAGGGTCTAAGGTAAATGATCTACTTGTGAAAGCAGAGTTAATTTTACAATACGATTAAAACAAAATTTGATGGTGATCAAAAATATGAAAATGGAAACATAGTGAAGCTAATAAAAGGTAGCATGCATAGTTGTGTAGGTAATTTTCTTGGGTGGCATTAAAATGAAATGCAAAGCAAATGAAATAAAAAATCTATTCATGTGCCTTATGGAATCATAAATTGCAATGACATTACAATGAAAACAACATGATTTGCCCAGTCAAAGTCAATTATGTTAAGGGAAAGAGCGAGAGAGAAAACTATGGACATCATAAACACTGTCAGTCCAAATCTTCATCTCTTTGGCATTTAAGCCAAGTTAATCTACTGTTTTACATAATTCTTCATAAATGTTCTGGGCTCAGGACATAGGACTCTGAGTTCAAAACTATTAAAATATCTGTGCTCAGAGACTTTTTAAGGGTTATCTGTCTTTTGTATTTTTATCTGTCTGTTAGTTTTTATTACCATGCACAGCTTTAATATAGACACACTATTGTATCTGACAATTATTAAGTTATTTTCTCCTATTTGGTCTCAGACACCCTGCTAGTAAATATGATTTACTCCTCCCCCTAAATTTATTACCTAATAAATGTGCTAAAACTCTCACCAAGTAGAAATAATAATCATGATGTCAAGTGCATTGAGCTAGAAATTATGAGACATGGGTTCCAGTTATAGTTTGACCCAGCGATGAGCTGTGTGACCTTGTTCAAGTAACTTCAATTTTCTTGACTGGTACATGAATTATTTGAACCAGATAATCCTCAGTGACCAGTTGCAGCATCCCATTATTCTATATTTGAATAATGTTTATAGTTGTTAAAGATGTTTCATTTCCATGATGCAAATTGATCCTCAAAACAACTGTTTACTAGACAGAAAGGATAATAAAATGACTTGTTTAAGATAGAAGGCTCATGATTAATAGGGTTGGTTACAAAGGAGATGGCATGTATTCACAAAATACATACTGAATATCTGCTGCCCTTGCCAATGAGGATAGGCGAAGAACAAAAGAGGCATGGTATTTCCATCACAGAGCTTCTAGTTTTGTGTCAAGGATGATCTTTGTTCCAGATCCAGCCTTTCCAGACTGCAGAAGGCTAAGGGGTGCCTACCAACCCTCTATCAAACACAATCTCAATAAGCTAGATTAATATAAAAAGCTAAAATAAATAGTTACATTAGGGTAACAAAGTCTCTTAAATATTCTACAAAAAAAGAAACCCATTTAACTTTAATTAGTACAGGGTTTCACAAGCATATTTAATTGTAAACAACCCAGCCACTCCCCTCTCCCTTCCCACCTAGTAACTGCTAATACCTGGTAAAGGTTTCCCATAGCACAGTTTGGGAAACCTTGGTTTGAACTAAGGTCCTCATTAGCTGAGGATGGTTGACAAAAGGAACATTACAAGAAGATATTAGACTGATTTGGAGCACTGCTGTGCAAGAGCTGATGGGCTATTTAATGCATATGCTGTTTAAAAAAAAAATCACAAAGAATAATTTTGAAATCCCTTTAAAACCATGGTTCTCTCTCTCCTTCTTCCCTACTCACCATGCTATTCAAAGAGGAAAATAAACTTGATGGACTATTTCTGCCCAGGGAGTAAAATGCATTGTTTATTTTTCTGCAGAGTTCTCAGTCTTTGACAGAGAAACAGTAGATCTAATTAGACACATCTTCTGTCCATGTGTATTCTTAAACCAAATACCCCTTTCTCCCTTAATTTTCCTCTCTTTTTAAAATAGAAAACATGGTATTTTAAAAACAAATTCCTTGTGTCTTTGACACCACCACCATTGTTTTAAATGGAAACATCTTCCTCTCCAGAAGAGAAACATTATACATAAACAGTTGCAAGAAAAACAAATGGTCAGAGGGTTGCAAATATGGTAACCCCTTACTCATAGGTATCACAATAAAACAAAACAAAACATAAAACCTCCCTTCATACTGAAATGGCCACTGTTTACAATGGTTGTAGCAATTAAGTAACTAGAAGCAAAACAAAATTAACATGTGGCCTTCACTGTTTGTTTAGTAGTTTCTCATTTTGTGAAAATAAAAATAATAAGGAAATCTAATGAAATAGAATATTTTGGCCGTTTCCTGGTCTTCATATTACTTCTTTTTTTGGTGTGTGGTGTGTGTGTGTGTGTGTGTGTCTGTATTAATGTGGGTAAGACAAGTGGATATATAGGTAATCAGATACAAAAACAGAATTATAGGGAGGGAAAAGTCAGAAATATAAGCTAAAATTTTAGGGTATATTACTAATTATGTACTAGTAGAGAAGACATAGACTTTAGTCTGTGATTTGCTAGTAGTCAGGTAATCAAATTGGACAACTATTTTAACATTCAGAATCACAGTGCATCACTTACAGAATGGAATTAGTACCACTAAATTGTAATTTTTCAGAAAGTTAAAAACATGACTCATGCAAATATAGTATCAGATGCTTATAATAATTTTATTTAACTCAATAATTTAATGAGGAAATCAGTAAATGTTAAAGGTGAATTTGAAGAATAGGCACATATATATATAATCCATAATGATGAAATGAATTTGCTAATAGAAGTGAACTAATTAATATCCCATAGGGCAATAAAATGTAATGTTTGGAATCATCTTTTCTTTAGGATAAAAAGCAATTTTATCTCTACTGAACAAAATTAATTTACATTATTGAGGACAAGAATTATTTGTCTATCAATTATCAATGGTTTTACTTCTATCCCTGCAGAGTTGATTCCATTTCTTTCAACTTTTTAAAGAATTACTATTAGCTCTAAAATTAGAAAATTGTAACCCATGATTACTAAACTTTCTCAAAACTGTTACATGCTATATGATCTTCAAAAAGGATGAGATAAAGAACATGACATGATGGAAGTTTAGAGCTGAAAATGTAAAATATGCCAGAAGTCTTAAATATAAAATATTAAATACATTTGCAATAAAACCATAAATAACCTATTAACACAATAAAACATGACTTAGAGATTATTAAAAATGGCAAAATTAGGCTAAATGTCAATTCATATGTACCTGAAATTAGTGAAGTAGGGGTACAAATCAATCTAGTAGGACAGCACTGGGATATGACATCCATACATGAAGATAATATAGGGATGTAGAGAAAGAACAACACACATTTTGAATATGCCTTTATGGAAACCATCAAGTGAAACCATAAGAGTGAAGCAAAATAAGCTATGCCAATAAGGAAATATTTATTGAATTAAGGAATAAGGATGTATACATTATAAAACAGACACATTTAAGAAATAAAGGTCAGGTTTATATGAATACATCTCTGGAGTACTTGGTACACACCAAGAAGGCAAAACTACCTTGGCCCCATTCCATCACACCTTGGTTGATGCTAAATACTTTGTGTCAGATCTAAAGTTCTAGAAAGACCTCAGATATCCAACAGAAGGGAATTCTTCCCAACCATTTTACAGAAAGTATATTACAGAGACTCAGTACTTGGAATCTTTCACTGTTTTAATCTTCTTTACCTCATGTGTAAATCCATGCAAAAATAGGATTTTTTTTTTTTTGGCCAAGTTTTAAGGATTTTGTTGTTATTGTGCTTTGTGTCACTAAGACTCTGATTTTAGAAAATGCATACAAATCTAGTTGGCATTTTAAATTTGTTTCTTGGGCAAAGGAAATGTTGATATGTACAGAGTATGGAGATTTATCACTTAAGGATGTTTTTGGTTGAAATAACAGAAAATCTGACTAGTCAACAAAGGAGTTTATTTGTCTCACACAAGAGGTTAATGTGTAGAATATTCATTGTGGTGCATCTCAATGATGCCACAAGCGATTCAGTCTTTTTCTATCATTCTGCTTTATCATATGACATGCTTGGGCTGTAACTATTTTCCTTAACCTCATGGTATCATTGTTATATGTGATACACATAGTAAACAACATACCATGTTGCTATTCTCAAGGGAAGGGAGAAAAAGGGAAGAAAGAGAAAAGTTGCCTGAATTGAGAAAGGAAAAACTTATAAAGAGAAGTCCCCAGCCTACTTTCATTCTCATCTTTACAGTCATTACTCTTATCACTTAGTCACTCATTGCTGCAAGGAAATGTGTGCTCCTTAGATGGGCCCCATTTCTTGCCCCAAACAAATCAGTTAAGAAAAACAAAACAAAAATTAAAAATTAAAAAATAAAAAATAATGGAATATAAACATTATGTAATTTACTGGGGACAGTGTTAGGCTCTTCAGTCATGTAAACCAAAATTAAGATGAAAGAGCATTATCTTTAAATATAAAAGAAAATAGTCTGATAGATTGTGGCTGTCTTTTTTTTTTCCTTTATCAAGTGATTTGTTTATTTACTTGTATTTGTTGTCAAATTTAAGTGATGGGAGTACTAAGAAAAAGGATGAGTATAAGAAATATTTATTATATCTCAGGAATTCTATAGTACTGTAAATACCATATTGTATCTTTTCAATAAACTTATGAGATAAGAAGGAGGATGCAACATGGCACTCAGAAGATGATATTATTCAGTCTGTCTGTTTGACTTCATGACTTACGATCTTCACAGTATCCTCACATGTCAAATATGGTGTTCATTGAGCCCCCCAAAAAAGAGAAAACTTCTGCTGATTCATTTATGTTCAAAACTAATAGTTGATTGCTCTTTGCTTTATTAGGATCTTCAGTGAGGACAGTTTTACAAAAGGTGGGGAACAGAAGTATCAAGTTAGGTATAATTAGCTAAAGCACTTACCAGTGATACTTAATGGACTTCAGCTGTCCATATAACCTTAGCTTTCTCAGTAGTTCAAAACATTGGAATCTATGGTGGTTCTGCCATAAGTACTCAGAGATACAATTGTAATTAGAGCTGTGTTGTCACTGATTTGTGTTTAAGCCAGTACATTCATACATTGAACCAGTATTTCTAATAGTTTGTGCCTATATCTTTGTACTGTAATGAATGGAAAATAGATCCTGTTCAGCATTTTCTTATCTCATCGCTCTTGGAAACCATAGACCTGTTATGTAGAAATACAATCCAGAGAAACTGCCAAGAAATCTGGGTGCATGTGTTTGTGTGTGTGGGCATGTGAGTGATTTGACTTTGTGTATATAATCCGCATATGCCTGTGTAGCTGTGATATTTGTGTAGCATGCCACTTGGCATGTGGAATGTGTACAGAAGAGGTTGAGTACCTTTCTTTAGAATACTAATTATTGATAAAACATGAGTACCATTTTCTGGAAGCCATATTGAGGTTTCTAGTGCCAGATTTAAAACAACAACAAAAAAAGCAAACAAGCAAGCAAAAACAGATATCTATTTCTTCTCACTGCATCATTTTCAACAAGACCTTAAAATTCCAGGCAAAGGTTGCAGGACAATTTAAGTGCAAAGCTGTGAAAATGCTAACAGATAATACTCATAGGGTTATCATGAGAATCAAATTAGTTAATACTTGTGAAGAATTTAGCACCTAATATTTGATAAGCAACTAAATAAAACCATCCATATTTACTATATATCACTGTAGCATTAAAAAATATTTCTTTGAAACTCTCAGACCTTCCTTGGAATTGGGCTATAGGCTTGGCTAGTACACTTGGCAGACAATTTCTACATTTATAGAAGCATTAGACCTTATGATCATAATGAACCATCTGTTCCTTTTTGTCATGCTGATCACAGAACTCTTTCTTTTTCTGAGATCTCTCTCCTAGACCAATAGAACTTAGTACTATCAAGAACCCTGAAGAGTCTCCGATTTTACCTAGCTTGAAAGCCAGCGAGTTAGTCTGCCACAGAATCTGTCATGGGTGTTTATAGAAAACATAGGCATTTGGGCCAGAGATGAAGGACAATTTATTTGTTACTCATAGCAATAACTGGGTCAAAATAACTGCATTTTGGGGTCAATTTGCCAAGGCCTGATTCTCACAGGATGACTGAAAAGAGGCCAGACGATACCTACACGCACAGCGGGTTGTGTTACCAAAGTTACTGAGTTTAAGGAACCATATTCTCTTATAATGGGTGCTAAGTATGACTGCCCTGTATTCCAGAGGGAAACATTATTATAAAAACTCTCAGCAAACTTGGAATAAAAAGGAACTCCTTTTTTTTTGGCAAAGGAAACATGAGCAGAGTTTATTAGTTTGCCAGGCTAGTAAATATCATTAAAAGGAACTTCTTTACTCGATGTATAAAAACCTGTATCCAATGTGATTTTTAATAGTTAAAAATCAACTACCTTTCCCCTAAAATTCAGGATTCTGGAAAATGTACCGGAGGTTCTAGATAGGCAATAAGCCAAAATAAAGAAATAAAAGCCATTCTGATTGTAAAGGAAAAAGTAAAACTGTCTTTATCAGCATGACTTGATTGCCTACATAGAGAAGCTGATGAAATCTACAAGAAAGCTACTAGAAATAATGTGTTTTTAGAAAGATTGTAGGATACTAAATAGATATAAAAAATAATTGTAATGCTATATACTAGCAGCAAACAATTGCAAATTGAAATTTTGAAAAATATTATTCTGTGCAATAGCAAAACATAAAAGAAATATAAGATATAAAAGAAAGAGGTACAAGACCTATATACTCTAAACTAGAATACATTGCTGAGAGAAATTAGAGATTTGAATAGGTAACAAGATGATAGAAAAGGAGATCCACTGTTCATATTCCTCCTTCAGCAACAATCATTTGGTAGCCATCCATGGAACAAAGTGCCTTTGTGGGAAGTCTGGGATCCAGGCAGGAGACTGTGAAAACTTGGAGAAGCCCAAGACCAAGAAGAGCCTAGAGAAGGCAGGCCCATGCCTAGGTGGCAAAATCCCAACCCTGGCCCCAGCTACAGACTCGAAAACAGCCCAGTCTTCGTGTGGAGTCAGCTACAGCCCCATGTGTCCTTGGTCTTGCTGCCAGCACCATTCATCAAGGGACCTGGCAGAAGTTACACCCACCCATGCCTCAGGTGACAGACCTGCTGACCTTGGACCTGCTGTAGGCCGTGATGTGATTCCAGCCCCTCCTAACCATCCGTTTTGTCCATTTGACAACCTGTCAAAAGACATGCCCAGCTTTCACTCACACAGGCCCTATGATGTTAATCTGACTGCAGATCCTGAAATGTCCTGTAACTCAGCCCCAAGGCCTTCCCAGCCATGGGCCAGGACACTCCTGCCCACCCAGGGACTCACTGGGAGACACACCTGTCCATGCCCTGAGACAGGCTCTCTGACCTAGATCTGAATCCTGATCCTGAAACAGTCCTGTAATTCAGCCCCAGTCCCTTTCTGCCACAGGCTGGGAATAGTCCTATTCACCCAGGGACCTGGAGGGAGACATGTCAGTCCAGCTGTGCAACCAGAGCCAGGTCTACTGACACTGATCCGACTACCAATCCTGAAGGAGGCCTGTGACCTTTCTAGCCCCCTCAGCCCTGGTCCGAGGCAAATCCTGCCTGCCTAGGGACCGAGAGGAAGCCACACCCATCTACACGCCTAGTAACAGGTTGTTGTCTACAGACCTCAAAGTGGACCCTTGAACTAGTGCTGGCCCTACTGACCAAGGTCCTGGAGGCAGTCCCAACCACTCAAGGAAGCAGAGAGAATTCACGCCTGCCCTAGCCCCTGGCAACAAGCTTGTTGACTGAAGACCCCACTGCAGACCTAGCAACTTCCAGAAGCTGTGGTTTTTGGTCCAATGTTCTCCCCATAGCACAAACAAATCTTAATATCTCTCTCTGTCTTTTTTTTTCCTCTCTCTCTCTCCCTTCCTCCCTCCCTCCTCCCCTCCCCCCCTCCTCTTAGTGCACTTTTCACAAGGATTAGAATGGTGAGGATGATAATCAACCAGAGAGACAAAATCAACACATCCACTCAATAAATATTGAGTGATTATTAGGCCTTAAGAACTGTACTAGGTACTAGTGAAACAAAGCAAAAGAAGACAGACACATTCCCTACTATTAAAAACATACAGTCCAGTGGGTTATAATTTTAAATGACACAAATATTATTATATTAATAATTACTGTAGGAGTCACAAGGGGAATGTGTACGTACTATAAGTGTATATCTAATAGAAGGCTCTAACCACAGTGGAGTTTTAGCAAAGGTCTCCCTGAGGAACAGATGCTTCAGTTAAATCTTAAAGGATGGTATGAGTTATCCAGGTGAAGCAGAAAGGAAGAAATCTTTTCAAAATTAAGGAGAAACATAGGATCCAGAAGTGAGAAAGTTAAAGAAACAGGAGGATAGGGATATGACTGAAGAGAGGGGAAGAGGTGTGAGCTGTAGAATCTACAACACATAAGAGGAATGGTTGCAACAGTGATGGCTTGCGAGTAGCTAGGAAAGGATCCATTGAGGGATCTGAGAGTCTTCCAAAACATTATTAAAGAACATTAAAAACAATCTTGATAGTTGGGAACACAGTGAGTGTTGATGAGGGGGTTCAATATAGTAATGCTCTTAGTCAGAATTCGATGTGATTCTAATACAAATTCACTCTTCCTTGAAAATCAGACAGTTGACACTAAAACTCATGTGGAAGAATAAAAGTGTAATTCATATTAATTAAAAAATAAGTTGTCTAATATGCTGTCATATATAAAAAGAAGATAAGACTAGAGTAATTAAGACTGCATTGTCTTGTAGGAACAATAAGCAAATGTAGCAATGGAATAGGATAGAGGTTCCAGGGAGAAGCATCCAAATATAAAAACTTCATATGTGACAAAGGTGACTTTAAAAATTATTGAAAATGAATGGACTATTCAGTAGGCCATGTTGGAGCTAATGGTTGCACATATGGAAAATAATAAAATTGGTTCTCTAATACCATGAATTTTTGGGTGTATTATGCCAAAAAGTATGAAGGTAAAACTCAACAATTTTTTTTTTTTTTTAAAGAGAGAGGGGCAGAGAGAGAGCAAGGGGAGGGGCAGAGGGAGAGGAAGAGAGAAAATCTCAAGCAGACTCTGCTATGAGCTCATAGCCTGATGCAGGACTCGATCTCACAACCTTGTGGTCATGACCTGAGCTGAAACCAAGAGTCAGACGCTTAACCCACTGAACCACACAGGCACCCCTAAGACTCAAAATTTTTAAGAGAAAATATAGAATAATGTAATATAGAATAATAGTTTTAATTACAATAAGACAGGATGGGGATTCTTAATTTTTTAAAAGGTTATCACAAAATAGTTTTTTAAAAGTTTAAATGAATAAGAAAACGAACATCTATTTACTTATCAATAAAACACTAAAATATCATTGAAGCCTCCTATAGAGTAATTCTCGATCTCATGCATTTCTCTATTTCCACCAGAGCTTCTGTCCTTAATGTGGCATTTATTATTATCATGCATTTGCTTTCATTCATCACATATATTTGTAGCCCTACATAAAGTATTCTCTCGCTTTCCATAATTTTAAACTATATATAAGTTATTTCAAACTGCAGGTTTTTCTAAAACTTGTTTTTTTCTATTTGAAAATGTAATACCTTAAAAGTACTATATGAAGCCACCCAATACCAACATATGAAATATCAATATTTCATGCTCTATAATAAACTACAATTTATCCTGTACATTGTAGGAGCAAAAATTAAACTAAAATAGTTATTCAGACTGGTTCTATAGCATTATAAAGACAAGACACTAAATTTTGTTGAGCTAAATTTTAGAAATTTCAAAAATTATCTTAATTTCATATTAGCACATATTTGTAAAGTAAATTATAAGGTAATGTAATTTAGAAAAAAGAATATTTAAATGTATATCAATATCTTTGTTTATCCGTCTTTTAATTGACCTGTTTAACCCTTTGTCTAGAAATGTATTTGTCAAATATGATAAACATTGGAAACTGCATTTCACTGTTCAGTGACTTCTTTCATACAAGCCACCTGATAAAATATATGACGTAGTTCTCACAGTCTGGGCTACTCATAGTTGTGTGGGGTCCTCAGCAAATATTTTTTGTGTGAGTCTCTTGTGTATATAAACAATTTGATTTAAAAGCAATTATAAAATCCATGGACCTGTGAGAGGTATAGTGATTTATTGATGAAGATTTAGAAAAATGGAAAAAGAAAAGACACTTACATTTTTGTTTATCGTTCAGTCAGTGAAGATTCTTCATAGTGTCCAGGAACCATCTTTTTCTATTCAGATTTGAGAACCATCTTTTTGAGTTACTAATTGTCAAATGAACTGATGTTAGCTAATTTTATATCTTTCGCTGCAATAAAGAGTTAGTAACACTGTTGTTACCCACAATGCCATACCTGTTTGGATTACTTTTGCTTCTGAATTTCCATTTTATCATCTATTTAATGCTGGCTATACCACTAGTCATTATGCCGCATCATTCATTGAGCCACCACGAACACTGACTTCTAATGACTCTCTCAAAGGTTGTTACCTTGTTGATGACGCTCTCAAATGCGAGTCATACCAAGAACATGCAGGAATTGTAAACTATGCACCCCTGATATCCACACATTGCCACCAATGGAGAGCAGAAATGAAAAACCTACGGTCAGAATGAAAGTAGTCTCATGTGTGCAAGGGATGTCTATTCCGCTTATGGTACCTGGAAGAGTACATCAACAAGAGTACATCCATTAGAAGCAAGAAAGGACTAGAATCAGAAGAACCTGTTCTATTAGAATAAGTATCTCAAAAACCCTTGGAGAGACGTGGCCCTCTTATATGAATCCCTCAAATTGAAGAAACATTAACTAAGGAACAATTAAAGAAAATCTGAAAGAATAATCTATGTTCACACATACTAAAAATACTAATACTTAAACATCAGTAATGATACTAAGTATAGGTCAGCAAGCATATTGGGTATTCCAGTTTAAACATTTCTAAAGTATTACAGGATTTTAGAGCTGGTAAGGAATTAAGTATCATTAGTGTAATCCCCTCTAGCATAGCAAAAGCCACCGAAGCCTGTGTGGTAATGCTAAGATTATATTTTTAAAGCCTGTTTCCCAGTCTGGCTCACATTGTGTTTTATATAGCCTTATCAGAAGTGAATTGATTTTAATTCCTCGACATTCTGTATTATGTATTTTATGTCTGTTTTGGTTTCCAAATAGGAATTTGGTCTAGGACTCTTAGGTCTAGAGTTCTGACATTGTTTTACTTTTCCTATTCAAAATTTACCCTCAGTAAGATTTGAAATCTATATTTCACATATGAGTTTGAATTACACCAACATTTTACAGACATCAAAATGTCTTTGTTCAATATTGTCTCTATCTGTGGAATTAAAGTATTTGTTTAATGGAACAAGGATTTCATGTGTGAATAAGCAGGTAAACAGGACATTGGGGGAAAGGGGGATCTTGTCATGATTGCTGAGATAACACCATGTGGGCAGCCTAACAGTCTGCTCAGGGATTATTTCTACAGACCATTTTATAAAATAGTTAATAAAATGTTTGTAACTGGGCTTTAACACGGGTTTCTATCTTCTCTCCATCCCAAGATCCTATTAAAATGGTAATAAAATATTCAAAATGTTTAAATCCACAGTTATAAAAGGGGGGCTGAGCTGACAAAAGATGTCAACAGTATTTTGGAAAAGCAGATAGAGGGTGATAAGTGATGAAATGGGGCTGAGGGACCCATAGACCTTGTGTTCAGGCAGAGCAGGATATAGATGGTCAGGCAGCCAGTATGCCCTGAAAACCACTGGAGGCGGCTAAGGTCTTAATGCCAAAGTTGAGGTCTGGAGTAAGACATAGAGGTAAAAAATGGGGGGTGGATGGTTATGTAGATAGAATACTCCATCACTATTGCCACCACTACAAACATGGAAAATAATAGGAAGACTTCTATGTTCCGGGAAAGATACCTGAGAATTTTTCTCAGTGGAAATGGAACACTGCCAGAAAAAAGTTATCTGAATTTTGATATTCAGATATCTTTAATATAATTGTAAGTTTATCCGTTGATAACTTTTTTCTGCTGATAATTTTTTTTTTTAAGAGAGAGAGAAAGAGAGCGAGAGAGCAAGCGCATGAGCAGGGTGAGGGAGAGAAGTAGACTCCCTGCTGAGTGTGGAGCCCTACACAGGGCTTGATCCCACAACACTGAGATGATGACCTGAGCCAAAATCAAGAGTTGATCACCCAGCTGACTGAGCCACCCAGGCGCCCCTCTGCTGATAATTCTTTAAGCAATGACCCCTATCGGTATATACAGAACTGCCAATTTATATGCATCACCTTTAAATATTGATGGGCAATCAACTATCTCTGGCCACTTGAGGAAAATTTCCCATAAGAATAATAAAGGGTACAATACAGAAAACATAGAGATAATGCAAGAAGGCTGTAATCAGTGATGCCAAATTTATGCCACATATATATGCCAAAATTGAATATATATGTGTATATTTATTCATGTAAGTATATATATGGGTGTGTGTACATGCATGTGTTTTGCAGTTCCCCAAGACCATTTCCAGTTTCAATGATTTACTAAGATAAATCACAGAACTCAGCATATAGTTGTATTTGTGGCTATGATTTATTATAGCTAAAGGATACAAAACAAAATCAGCAAAGGGGCAAAGTTCATGGGGTGAAGACCAGAGGAAGGAGGTGCAAGCTTCAAAGAGTATTTTCCCAGTGGAATCATACAGGATGTACTTAATTCCCCCAGCAATGAGTTGTAACAGCATGTGGGAAATGCCACTCATATCAGTTCTGGGAATAGTGGGAGCCCTCCTGAAATCCAAGTTCCCAGATGCCAGCCAATAGCTAATCTTATAAACAGGACTTTCTAAGGATAGCAAGTCTACTATGTTAACTCTTCTAAAAAACATAGATATATAGAGAAAGGAGGAGAGAAGGAATTTCCAAATATTTGAGAGAAATTTCCTAAAGCTCATTAATTTATTCAGCAAATTGCTGGGGTTTTTTTAAAAGCTCAATGCTGTTTTGGGCACTTAGAATACAAAAGTGAATAAAACAAAGATCACTGACTTTGTGTGTATTCTAGAGTGATGAAAGAAAAATGAATAAAATAACTTACTAAATTATCTGAAATTGAAAAGGTAATAGTACAATAAAAATTATATAGAGAAGAGCAAAGAAAAGTTGAGTTCTGTGGGGGAAGTTTGTGGCTTTAAATTGTTAGAATTGACCTCACTGAGAAGGCAAGCTTTGATCAAAGGCTTAAATGTCAGCAACTATGAAGACAGAGATTAAACACTGGATTTAGCCACCATGGTGAATACTGATGACTTCAACAGGAACAGTTTGAATTGAATGTGGGAAGCAAAAACTTTATTGAATTTAAAAGAGAGTATGTTTACAGTTTCAGTTAAGATGGAGTAATCATAGTCTACCCCATTTATCCCACTGAATGTAGCTATGAAACCTGGAAATCATGCATGGAACAGTCATTCTCCCTTCTGCCTCCGCCCATTAGATCTTGTCAACCACTACTCTCTGCTTTCTGTCTCTATGGTTTTCCCTACTCTGGACATTTCATATAAATGGAATCATGCAATAGGTGGCCTTTTGTGTCTGGCTTCTTTCACTTAGCATAATGTTTTCAAGGTTCAATGAGTCATAACATGAATTTGTACTTTATTCCTTTATATGGCTGAATAATATTCCCTTGTATGGACATACCACTCTTTGACTGTTCATCAGTTGGTGACCATTTGGGTTGTTTCCAGTTTGGGGCTATTATGAATACTGTTGCTGTGAACATTTATGTATACATTGTTGCATGGGCATATGTTTTCAGTTTTCCTGTATTTATACTCAGGAGTGGAATTGCTGGTTTACTTGGTAACTCTCTTTAACTTTTGAGGAACTGACAAACTGTTTTCCAAAATGGTGGCATCATTTTACATCCCTATCAGCAATGAATGAAGGTTCCAATTTCCACATCTTTGCCAACACTTACTATTGTTCATCTTTTTTATTCCAGCCATCCTAGTGGGTATGCGTCATTTCTTTTTGTATGTACTTTACTCTCACCTGAAGAACACGTGACATGGAATACATAACAAATATATTTTGACTGAGTGAATGGGTGAATGAATTGAAATAAATACTATTCATATCTATATAGCCCATGTATAATTAAGATTTTTGTTTGAATTCCCTCATTAAGTGATCATTTTTTCCTTCTATTTTACTATTTTTGGCATTGAAATCAATCAGTCTATATTGGAAATACATTTCTTGTAAATACCAGAATGAAGTTCAGAATATTAACATTCATTCTTGCATCTCCCATCATATATCATGGGTGCCACAAAAATTCCCAGCCACTGAATGTGGTATTTTAATAAGAATTATTTTAATCTCCTCTGATTTCATCAACTTATTTCCCCCTTTTTCTCATTCTGTCTCTGATTTCAGCCATCATTTTCTGTTTTCTCTCAAATCACAGGCTTTTCAACAGGACATAAAAGAAAAGCAAAAGCAGACAAAAAGTCATTTTGAAAGATTCAGAGCAATCTGTTCCCACCTCCATTCCTTGGGTCCCTGTGAAGCATTAACTGTGAAGATCCTTTCAAAGTTAAAGAGGAGCTTGCTCCTTCTCCCCCATTGCAGCAATCACAACACTGGAATGCCCCACAGAGAGATATAAAGACAGATTCTCCATTTTGTGTAGCACCTACTAAATGGAATGTATTTTGTATTCCAGTTTATTGCTAAGGAAACTTAGCTAATGAAAGTTAGTAAGAGCACCTTTATTTATGTCACAATATTCCTAGTACCAGTCAAGCCCAAATCTAGGCTAACACATACAGGAGAAAGAAATAACACATAGACTCCTCTGTTTGCTTTTTGTTTATGGTTCAACTCCAGGCTAAAGGGTTCTTTATAGATTACAGAAACAATTAGCTTTCAATAATAATTTGTAAATAAAATGTCACTGATGACATTCCTAATTGTTTTTCCCTGTAGATATATTAACTGATGATTTAGCAATCTATTTATGATTTTTACACAGTTGCCTGTATTTGATTGATGCACTTGGCTATTTGATCATACCAGATATTTTCAGCTTTTAGACAGCTCTGCCACATCTATCTAAACGTAATCACTGATCTATTTGTAACATAGGTTAAAAAACTTGTAAAAACTTCATTGTATACATAGGCCAAAGAATTTGTGCATTTGTTAATGCAAAACCATTAAATAATTGCATCATTTCTAGTATATTCGAAATCAAACCATACTGAAAACCCTTAACATATGCCTGTTTTCACAGGGCAAGGTTTTTAGTTAGCTTTTTTCCTTCTTTTTAAACATCTGTGTTTGTTTATTGGCAGTATAAATATTTAAAGAGAGGGGAAGAAACCTCAAACTATAAGTGAAATCAGCTTTCTCAGCCCCCTGTTGCTTGAAATAAACTTCATGGAACTTTTCAGTGTGAACATATAAGAACACTGGGCTGAAGTTAACAAAAGAATGAGTAATCTTTTGAATGTGTTGTTTATTTCAAAAGTAAATGAAGAAGTGGTTCTCTTCAGAAAGAAATTATATTAAGGTTTTATTGGGTGACTAATGTTCTATAGTCCAGGCTATTAGCTTTAAACTCTGCCCCAGTGCTGTTAACCAGAGCCTCCAGGAACAAGCTTAATACATGTAAAAAAAAAAAAAACTATCACAAACATTTCTGAAAGAAGGTTTTGGTTAATTTTTTATAAACACTGATTTGTACAAAATTGTTTGGTACCAAATCATTGCTAATTTTTTTTCTTCAAGTTGGTACTACTTTTCTATTCTAATGATTATTATTTAACCATGTTAATTATTAAGTCATAGAACGATGTGGATAGAGATTTCAGTAAGTCTTGCTTTGTAGGTATACCTGCTAATCTTTTGTGACTTTGATTTAGCAGATAATTCTGTTCTAACTAGATGGAAAATAAAGCTGTTAAAGCTGGTGGTTCCTCTGTGATAGGTCTGTGTGTAAGTGACATGTGTGTGTGTAGACACACAGGTCAGCCAGAAAGTCCGAATGTGGGGCTCAGGTTTTTTGCTATATGTCATATTTATCTTGCTTAGTTCAATTAAAAAAAAAATTTACAAGCTGAAATACACAAAGAAGATTTGGACTTTTCATGCCATATGTAACTATATTAATAAAAAGACCAATATTTGACATGTTGATGGACGTCATATGTATTTCAAATCTGTGAAGGAAAATCAACTACAGTTAAACACAGGGGAGGAAAAAAAATATTTCCTCCAGGCAAGAGAAACCAAAATGAAACATTTTCTGCTTCTGATTTTCAGAGGGGACATTGCTTCACTCTATAGTGTCTTCAGTGTACTTAATCATTATAATGCTGCATCTGGTATTTATGTTCATAGATCTAAAAGAGGTAACTCAACTCCATTATTTCACAGTTGAAAATGAGGCCTAAAATTTTCAGTACTTGTGGAAAGTCATGAAGGGAGTTAAAGGCTAAGTTCTCTATTTTGTATGTATGTTTTTATTTATATTTGTGATGCCAGAAAGATATATGGAAGAAACAGAATGTTTTCGTGATGTTAATAGATACACAAAAGAAAGTATCTCTAAATGGTTGAATCTGGATCTTTTGACACTTATGCATGTCAGTTTCCATATAAAAAATAATAATAATAAGGGTTGTTAAGTCTATCAAGGTAATTGGCATCAGGAAACTTGAACTTGAACTTTTAAAATCTATCCATTAACAAGTAGGTGACAGGGAATAAGTTACTTCTGCCCTCTGTGCCTCAGTTTCCACCTCTATAAAATGAAGTATTTAACAGGAGATAATCTCTAGGTTTCTCTCCAAAACTAGCAGTTTGTGATATATGTTCCAAATATGTGTTTGATAGAATTGTGCTTTCTGGGATCTTCTGTCAAAATGAATTCGTTATTGTAAAGCAAATATCTATCAGAGCCTAATGTCATCTATAGTTGAATATGTCCCCTTACACATATAATTAATATTGCACCTGTAATTCCCTTAAGCCTTATGACCAGGATGTGCTCAAATTCACTAACTGGCCAGCCTTAAATCAACTGGGCATTTGCAAAGGTATATCTATCTCATCAATCCTGAAAGAAATTCAGAGTCCTAAATTTCCATAGTGAAAAAATTTGTCCATAAAGTGCACTATGTCCATGATACTCGATGCAAATTTAACTAAACATTTATTCATGGAAGCTTAGTGAGCTTTTTTGGCAGATGTTGTAAATTAAAGGGTATAAAGGCATACACTCTTTTTATGGAAGGTACTTGGGTGGATTATCACACAAACTCAGGGGGATAGAATGCATCACCTTCTGAGGAGGTTCTTTTTGGTATCAAGATTCCTTCTTTTAGTAGGATGCCGTAGTGAAAAGACTTATCTTTGCCAAACCAATTCACATATATTTAAATGAGGATTAGACTAGAAATCTGAGCACTTGTGTTATAACACAAACCCTGATACTAAGTAGTAATTAAAGCACTGGTAAGGCATCCAGTGTCTCTGTGCCTTAGAGATCTCATCTATTAAATGGACAGGTGACATTTGACATACTTACCTGAAAGATTTTGGTGAGCAGTAAACAACATCATCTGTATGCTCAGGGAAAGTTTAAAGTGATGCATGATGGCATGTCAATATCCTCAATAGCCAACTTGTGAGACGACATCCTTCTTTCACTCAGGGAATTAAAGTATTCCCTCCGCCAACAACTTCCATCACTCTTCAAGGTGAAAACTGAATACAACTACAAACTAGGGCCCCCTGTATTACTACAACAACAAAAGTGCAAAGAGATCTATTGGTGTAGCTTGAATGTATCAGCAATAATTTCCAAACACACACACAGATACACAATGTTGTATACCAAAACCTTTTGTACAATTGTTAATTAAAGAGCCAAATCTAGGCTGCCTTTTACACTGTTAAGATAAATATAGCCATCTTGATAACTTTCTATTAAATCCAGGCATTTTTATTTACATAAATGGAGTAAGAGGTTTTTTCCCTTTGCAATGATTTTGCTTTACTATGTGAGATTTATTTCTCTCTATCCATAATCCTAACTACTACCAAAATTCTTTGCTAATGATTTCAGCAGGCTCAGATTTGTTTAATTCTCCATTTTCCAAATCATTAAAAATAGGTCCCTTTCCTGAAGGTTTTCCAACAAAGAGAAACTCAGTTCTCTTTAATTAAATCCAGTGGCCTGAAACACCAAAGAGAAGTAAACTCAGGGGATTCCAACAGGAAGGACTGCTTAGATCAAAGGAAGTGTTCATGTGGTACCAAGTTCAGAATGGGAATTAGAAAAATCCCTGGAGAAAACAAAAAATGTAGTGTCTTGTAGCCTTCCATGCTAGATTTTATTGTACCACTTATTAGCTACACGGCTTAGTGCAAGTCATGTTTCACCTCTCTGAGCCCAGAAGTCCTCACCAATAATATGATAATATCCAACTCTTGAGCTGTTCTCAAAATGAAATATGATAATGTAGAATGAGAAATAAGCTACCCTTTGGTCAGTATCTATTATATGTCTCACTTTCTGGCTTCTTAAATATGCATCTCAATCAATTTTCACATAAGTCCTTGAAATATATGCTACTATGTGTACTTTATAAATGAAGACACTAAAACGTGAGGAAGTTGAAAAATAATTATTATATGTATAAGGTCACACAGTTAGTTATTGCAACTGAAAACCAAGATTTAAAAACAAATCCATTACACTCTAAAATGCATGTTCTTTCCACTAACTCATAGTTTCGCATGCAGAACTTCCAATTAAGCATCACTTTTATTCATTTAGAAATCACTAGAATGAACTAGAGAAATAACTTTCAAAAACTCCCATCTCTGCCAAGTATAAGTACCTCTAGTACATCTAGGAGCAGCAGCACCTAGATCATATATCAATCTCAGAAGCCATTGCTTTGGAGCAAAAGAAAAGTCAACTTTGAGACTAACACATCTGATTACATACCCAAGATCCGTAGTGACTAGCCGTGTCTTTTTTGCCCCAATTATTTAAATTCTCTGAACCTCATTTTTCCTCATCTGTACAATGGAAGTTCTAAAAGCCTTATCACAAATTTGTTGTGAAAATTAAGAGTGATTGAATTAAGGAGGCTAACAAGCTGATGTTTCTACTTCATCTCCCACTTAAAATACCATCAAAATTTCCAACAAAAAAATCTTAAATAAAGAAATATTAGTGGGGGTAAACAAAGAGTGCCATCAGAAAGCCACGCATCTTGAAGGAATTCCAGGAAATCGGACAATAGAGTGCCTTAGTCCTACAGAGAAATAAGACTAGAGAATATCACTTCACCAATACCATGCAGAAGACTAATGGAGGAGAAAGTGCTGAAGGGCAGATCATGAATAAAGAGGCAATAGATAAAAGACAAGAAAAGCATTCTGAAGAAATAAGAGGATTGTACTTGCTGCTAGGACAAAATAAATACATCTCTGAAAGAGTTACTTCAAGATGCAGTCTGTAAAATGAAAAAACTGAATCTAAGGAAGAGTAAAATAGTAAAGAAAAATATTGTTGGACAAATCAAGCTATAAAACTTATGTTTAGAACTTATTTTGAGGCATAGTGAAAATCATAAAAAATACTGGTGGTGGTTCAAGACCTAGAGACAAAGCACATCCTTGAATGACCCAGTGATGGGAGAATAAAGTAGCCTGCTCTTAAAATTTCCAGACCCCTTCAATGCATATCCATCTCATGGTCTTGCCTATTTTGCAGATGTTTCATGAGAATCAAGTACTTGAGTTCTGTGAGTCCTTTAGCAATTAAATATTTAAAGTAATTGACAAATAGTTATCACAGTATGTATCCTTTTTTTCTTAAGTACGGGGTTATACCTGCTAGGTAGGTATAACTTCATGCTTTGCTGAAAGCAGGTGCAAATCATGAATACATCAACAGTGCTACTTCCAAAAAACCCATGGTTGCCAAACACCATTTATCTCTAGTTAGTATGTTCCTTAGCTTTAGCCAGTGGGCATTACCAAGCTTCAGACATTCCTGAGAGAAGCATGTAGTCAATTTTGCTTGGCTAAGATTTACTCATTCCATATATATATTATCTTCAACATCGTGTGAATCAATCAAAATTTTATTGATGTATTATATCTAAATGAAACTCAATAAATTCTGAAGAGCAGAAATCATTGCAAACTATATCATTTGATGATAGTAAGATAGAATCAGAAGAGAATAGCCCTTTTCAGATTTAGAAAAAAAAATTCTAGGGGCTCCTGGGTGGCTCAGTCGTTAAGCGTCTGCCTTCGGCTCAGGTCATGATCCCAGGATCCTGGGATCCAGCCCTGCATCGGGCTCCCTGCTCCATGGGAAGCCTACTTCTCCCTCTCCCACTCCCCCTGCTGTGTTCCTCCTTTTGTTGTCTCTCTCTCTGTCAAAAAATAAATAAAATCTTAAAAAAAAAAATTCTATCCCTGTCTTATCCATTACTCATCAAAATGATACATTGAGATTTGTCTCATGTTTTAAGGACTATATTAATTTTATTACAAAATTAGAGTGATTATTTCAATAAGGCAATACAAAAACATTTCATGAAATTTGATTCCCATTCACAATAAAAAACTTAGAAAAATAAGATTATAAGAAATTCTCAAAATCTCTTAAAGTGCATCTATTAGATGTCTACAGAAGAATATCCTTATTGATAAAAACTTAAGCATTAAAATCAGGAAAGTAAAAATGTTGTTCTCACTGCTAGGATTCATTCTTAACGTGGAAACCATAGTTAAGACAGACAAGTAGAAGAAATAAGCAGCGTACCAATTGGAAAGAAAAAAGATAACTGCATTTATGGACTATACAATTGTATATCAATAAAAAAATATCGGGGTAAATGATCAACATAATAAAAAATAACAATACTAGCAGAAATTTGTACAGTACTGGACATGTATAGGATGTGTTCTAAGTCTGTGGACATATTACAATACATTCTTTATAACAAATTAATGAGGTTGTTTCTATCGTTATCCCATTTTACAGATGAGGAAACTTTGGTGCACACTGGCTACATAACACAAATTAAAAGTGGCTGAGGAAGGAGTGGAATTCAGGCAGTCTGCCTACAGAGTCTATATGCTTAACCACCATGCTGCATTTTTCAACACACTAGAAATAACCAAATAGAATATGCAATTATAATAATGTTGCAGCAAGAGAAATTATTTAATACTCAATAATAAGTCTAATAAGAAAAGCATGACCCATTAAAAAATATACAATAATAGCCAAAAAAATTTGGGGATAGAAGAAATAGTAAGTAACATGCCATTGCAGCCAATAAAACTATACAAATAAGTTCTATTAATTAAATCCATGGAAACAATATATAATTGGTATAGGAATAAATAAATGGATCAATAAAACAGTGAAAAAATCAGAAAAAATTATGTATGTGATACAGTTTTGGTAAAAGTGGTATTGTATATCAGAGGAAAAAATATATTTAATAGTGTTGAGATAATTAGGTCTTTATATGTGAAGATAAACATCTACACTCTTTCCTTATATTTTACACAAATAAATAAATTATAGATGAACTACATAACTAAAAATAATAATATAAATTAGAAAAAATTTAAAAGATTTTTTAGTAAATTTGTGGTGAGAAGGCTTTCCTAAACAAGACATGAAATCCAGAAGCCATAAAACTAAAGGCCAATATATTTAATTATTATGTTATATTTATATTATTTATATTTATTATACTATAGTTACATATAATTTTTAATTATAAAAATCTGTATAATGAAACACACCAAAATGAAAAACATTCTATGTGAAAAAAAATGGCAAAGTATTTAATAATCAAATTAATATCTAGAATATATACAGAACTCAAAATCAATTGAGTAAAAAAGAAAATTATGAACAAGAAATTTACATAAGGAAATATATAGCCAATTGTGTTTAAACAAAGATGTTTACCTTCTTCAGTAGGGATATAATATATTTTATTTTATGCCCATCTATATTGGTTTTCTATTGCTTCCATAATAAATGACCAAAAACTCAGTAGCTAGAAACACAAATTTATTATCTTACAGTTCTGGTAGTCAGAAGTCTGAAACAGATCCCACTGGGCCAAAATCAAGGTGTCAGCAAGGCAGCATTCCTTTCCGGATGCTATAGGGGACAATCTGTGTTCTTGCATTTTCTAGCTTCTAGAGGCTTCCTGATATGCTTCTGTGATTCAGCTTATGTTACTTTAGGTTTCCTCCCATCTGAGATCCTACCAGGAGGGGTGTTTTGGGATAGGTTTCTCGTATCAATATATCTTAGCATCTTATAACTATATATGTGATTGTCTCAAAATACAAAGACTTTCTATTACTTACAATATGGATCATTTTAGAATTCTAACTTATTTTATGTTATAATGAAAATGCTGTCTTAATGCATTCTCTCTTTTTGTGTGTGACTGATTTTTTTTTTTTCTTTAACTTGTCTACAGTCTTTTTATTGAGAAGGTAATCTTGCAGTTCTTTTGTTATATTCTGTCTCTAACCCTGCTATCCATAGCGCTAAATTCAATGCTAGAACTATGTTAGGATTCAATATAATTTAATAACAGCAACTACAGAATCTTGAAGTTGGAATCAGTCTGAGATAATGTTAGCTCAGTTTACTCATTAGGGAGCTATTAGCATTTTGTGTGGGGCAATCCTTTGTTGTTCAGGAATTTTCCACATATAGTAGTATATTTAATACACTCTTGATTTTCCTTCCTTAGAACAGCCAAAACACCCAGAGACATTTCCAAATTTATCTTTCCAAGTGGGTACTTGGGAAGACAGGCTGAAGACCATGAAGAAAGTAGCCAAAATCAGAGTTATGATGAGTGTAGAAAAGTGGTAAAAACCAGTATTTCTTGACTCCCTTCCTCTCCTATTTCCTTTCTATAATTCTGTTTCATAAACTTATTTTCAGAATGCAACCTTTATATAGTCAACTAAACTTTGTATCTATTTTCAAATATAATTGAGTAAACAACTCAATATTCCATTAGCTTCTTGATTTCTTTATTGTTATGTATGTATTTTAACATTGTAGCATATATATGGAACAATTTTAAAAATCAGTCTTAGTGGATAAAATCATGTTTCACTCATAACAGTAACTGTTTTATTGATAGAGATATGTATTGGTAAATCTGCTTAATTATGATATAAAAGCAAGAGTTTGATATAAGTTAAAATGAACTACTTATCAATTTGATGAGATAAT
The DNA here is from genome assembly GCF_002201575.2 of Neomonachus schauinslandi. Taxonomy (NCBI): domain Eukaryota; kingdom Metazoa; phylum Chordata; class Mammalia; order Carnivora; family Phocidae; genus Neomonachus; species Neomonachus schauinslandi. The sequence goes on along the minus strand of NC_058416.1, from coordinate 29,375,394 downwards.
TAATGAGATAAGAAGAGATAAGTAATGAAGCTTACTCTTTACCAAAAATATTATCATCAGAAGGAAGAAATAAATACAGTTGTTGTTTTGCAGTGACACAGAGTATATATACACTAAAATTTGACCCAGCAAAACATGTTTCTTGCCAACATAATAGAAACTTCTAGATTTTTTTTTTTCCAGATTTGGGTGAGTGAGAGGATAGCACATAACACATATGAAATAGAAATAAAAAATCCAAAATGTTTGCATTATATAAATATATGAAAAATATTAACAGTCATCCCAATCATTTATTTAATGAACACCCTGAAAGTCTACAATATACATGAAAAACCTAAGTTCTTCTGGGTAAGGAATTTGTGGTCCAAGAAAAAAAAAAAAACAAACTTGATGGGAAGCTGAAAGAACACAAATTAGTGATAATAAAGCAAAATGAAAGTCCTGGGGATATGCAGAGAGAAATTTGTATCAAGCTGTGAAAGAACCCCCCCCCCCCAACCTTCTGCAGGTGACATCAGAAAGTCTCTCAGCATTGTGTACTTCAGTTGAAGTATAGGCTAGAAAGAAAGAGGCGCTGCATGGTCTGTGAATTGGAGGAACCAAGATTTGAGTCACTTATGGCAAAGAGGAAATACAGTGCTTAGCTGGAGCTGATCCAAAAAGATTTCCTCATAGCTGCAAAATATTGATGTACATCAGATGCTAATGATAGCATTCAGGAAGAAATCAGCTTTGCATCTCAATGAATATCAAGACCCATGTGCTTGTTACAAAACAGAAGCCAACAAATACACAGGAATCTATAGAAGCTTAGTAAGACTGATCACAGAAGCAAAGCCAGTCTCTAGAGATCCTTCTGACAAACCAGGAACAGAATGAAGGGACCGCAACAATTGCTGGTTAGATAAAAGAGTTGCATAGACCAAATAGTTGTCAGTGTCTATATGCAGCCTAGCCACTTAATGATTAATATCATTAATGTGTAATATTTTATTTCCTACTAATTAAACTTCTTAATATAATTTCTTGTAAGAGTGCCTGTCTAGTATTTTAGCTCTTGCTAGAAAGGGCTGGGAAAAGAGGAAATATGCCTCCTGGCGAAAGTCCATGAGAATAATTATCCAAAGAAATGCATGCCACAAAGACAACTCACTGAGGTGTTATCTGCGTAGGTGAAAACAAAACTCCTAATTGGTTTTTGTTCAGTTTTCATTCAAAAGCTACTGCACCACAAATTTGTGTTTGAGGTGGGTTCGCTCTAAGCAGATGCTTTTATTTAAGGTTAAGACAAGAATATACACCAGAGGTCAGCAAAAAGAACACTAATTCTGAAATGGTGGCCCAGAAAAATACTTAAGGCTCACCTAAATCCCCCTCTTCTCAGAGCCTTCCTTCACCCAGCCTCAACAGGAATACTCTCCTGTTCTTGAGATTACAGTGCAAATAATAATAATAATAATAATAATAATAATAATAATAAATACTATCCCCTTCTTGTGGCTCCACCAGCCATAGTCACCCAGTGGACTTCCTGTGGTTATGGGCCCCTCATTATAGCAGACCAGGAAGCTCAGTGGATATTGTCTTCTTTTAAACTTTCCCTGTAGAACAGATACATATTAAGAAAAGGAATATATTTCCACATTTTTTAAAGAACACATTTTTTAAAGGTCATCAAAACAACATGGGATGACTGAAGGAATAGGTGAGTTCTGGTGCTGACAGGACTTATTACCCACGTGCTGCACATGTCTTTTGTATTATAAGGCCCCTTCCTTAGGCTGCCTGCTGAAGGCTCTCCTGTGGTGATGTTTTCTGTAGCTATTATCAAAGAAATAATAGAGTATCAAAGATACTCTGAAATACATAATCTTATTTAATCATTACAAGGAACTTTGTATATATCATCCCCTTTTTGCAAGTGAAGAAACTAAAGCCAAGCAATATAGATAACTTGCTAAAAGTTACAGGGCTACACAGAACTGTTGAGGGGCAGACAGTATCCTTGAACTCAGGTGTTATGACTCAAAGTCAGAAGTGAGGCTTTGTCATCAAAGAGCTAATATCCACTCTGCACTCTCTCAATGCCTTGTTTCCTCAATTATAATAAAGGCATACTAACAGTAGATAATAAGAGTACTTATATCACAGGATTGGTAAGATGATTAAATTAGATGTTTTATGTTCAAATGCATAAATTATTTTATATACAAATATTAAGTATTCAATAAAGTCAACTACTGTTTTTATAATTACAACCTGAAAGTATCATATCCTCTATTCTTCCCTTTAATTTAATAATCCTACTTTATGCCAAGTACTGTTCAAGATGATTGGTACATAGATTTTATCCATAAGGAGTCACAGACCTTGGGGAAATATCTATGAAATAAAAATTATTGAAAATTTATATGCTACAGTGGAGACAGGTATATGCAGAGCTTGATGGAGAGTAAGTGAATATAAGTCTCAAATTCTGTCAGGGGAAGAAGATGGATAAAATGAGGCTTTATAAGGAATGTTGGCATTCACCAGAAATTATAGACTTTTCCCCCTAGAAATAATACATGTGAAAAGAAAGCAGAGTAGTATCACTTGTATTATTTCTAATGGGAAGTCTGCTATAATTCTTAACTTTGTTCCTTTCTATGTAATTGTATTTTTCTCTCTGGGTGCTTTTAAGGTTTCTTTTTTTCTTTCTTTCTTTCTTTTCATCACTTCCTTTAAGCAATTTGATCATGATGTGTCTTGGTGTGGTTTTCTTCCATTTCCTTCTGCTTGAGAATCACTGAACTTCTTAAATCTATAAATTTAGGGGGGCACCTGGGTGGCTCAGGCATTAAGCGTCTGCCTTCAGCTCAGGTCATGATCCTGGGATTCAGCCCCACATTGGGCTCCCTGCTCAGCGGGGAACCTGCTTCTCCCTCTCCCACTCTCCCTGCTTATGTTCCCTCTCTTGCTGTGTCTTTCTCTGTCAAATAAATAAATAAAATCTTAAAAAAAATCTATAAATTTAGGGTTTTCATCAAATTTGGAAAATTTTTACCTCTCTTCCATAATTTTCTTTTTTTCTCTTCTTTTCCCCTTCTCCTTTGGAAACTCCACATATACATATGTAGGCCACCTGATGCTTCCCATTACTCACTGACACATTGGGGGTTTTATCGTTGCTGTTGTTGGTTTTGTATAGTTTCTACTACCAGGCCTTCAAGGTCAATATTGTTTTCTCCTGCAAATTTTTCTTTTATTAATGAAATTCAGTGTGTTTTTATAAACTGAGCCATGTACTTTTCCTTCTGGAAGTTATTTTGGATCTTCATATCTTCCCTGACTCTACTTATGTGCTCAATCTTTTCTTTCTTGAGAATTTCAAATATAGTTATGATAATTTTTAATTGCTTGGCTACTACTTCTACTATCTACACTATTTCTGGATTTATTTCTAGTGATTGATTTTTTGCTCCATTATGTGTCATATTTTTTGTTTTTTTGCATATCTGGTGATTTCTGACAAGATGCCAGACATTATGCTTTTATCTTGTTGGGCTCTGGATGTTTTTATGTGCCTATAAATATTCCTGAGCTTTGTCTTGGGATGCAATTATGTTACTTAAAAATGGTTTGATCATTTATAGTTGTTTTGTGTTTTGTGAGGCTGATCCAGAACAGTGTTTCATCTAGGGCTAATATTTTTTCCCACTACCAAAACAGTACTTTTTCGAGTACTATATCAAATATTCCATGAATTATGAAGTTTTTCTACTGTGGCTTATGGGAACACAATTATTGGTTTTATGAAAATTAAAGGGATTTTTTTCTGTGCCTTTTGAGTGTCCCTCTCCTCCTGGATGTGAAGTAGTTTTCCTATGCAAATTCACTGATCAGTACTCAGTTGAAAACTTAAGGAGAACCTCTGTGGATATCCAGAACTCTCTCTCTGTGAAGCTTTCTTCTGTCTGACACTTCCCTGTAAACTTAGACTACCTTGCCCTATCTTAATTTTTCAATCTGTTGCCTCAGCACAGAGCAATTGTTATTCTCCACTTCAATACCCCCATCTGTGTGCTACAGCCAAGAAACTCTCATTAGGCAGTAGGATGGGACCAACAGTCTTTATTTCACTTTTCTCAGAAATCTCTATCTATTGCTACAGGATGTCTAATGTCTAAAAAAAACATTGTTTCATATATTTTTTCTTGTATGTTTGTTTTATCATTTGAGAGGATATATCTGTTCCCTATTACTCCATATGACCAGAAGTGGAAGCTCCTGAATATATTCATATTAAGATGCCTATTAGACATCCAAGCAAAGACATCAAATAGGCATGTGGATATTTGAGTCTGGAGTTCAAGGTGGTCATCAACAAGATCATATCAAGAGTTAGTATAAATAGGGGTGAGAGATAAAAGAACAGAGTCCTGGGTCACTCTAGAACTTAGAGGCAGGGCGATAAAGAGAGCAGCTTATAAGAGCAAAGAAGGAGCCATAAGGTAATGGGAAAATAGGCACATAGAAGGTTTTTGAGTCAAAGGAAGAAAATACTTTAAGGAGAAGAGCAATATCAAATGATCCAGAAGTTTCAAGTATGATGAAAACCAAACAAATTACTATTGGACTGAATAACATGGGGGCAATTGACGATGTTGATAAAGGCAGTCTCTGTAGGGTGTGGAGATGAGGAAACTTGGTTGAGGTGAACCCAAGAGATAAATGAGAGAGAACTGGTATACAGAAATCTTTCAGGAGGTTTTGATGTAAAGAGAAGGTGAGTATAAGATGAAAAAACAGCAGGGGTTGGCAGAAAATCCTTACAGTGTAGTCTATTGGTCATTGGTTCTCTGCTTTAGCATTAGAATTACTTGCATGACTTGATAAAGCTCAGATTTCAGGACCTCCATTCCAGAGTCTCAGATTCAATAAGTCTAACACATTCCTAGGTGAAACTTCATGGGTGCTAGTCCAGGCATTACAATTTGAGAACCACTCTTCTATACCTATCAGAACCCTGCATTCCAGTTTATTGCCACTTGAGAAAACAGAAGAGAAATTAACTTATATATGAATGTGAGTAGTTGAAAACAACTGAAAATGTTGGTTTTCAAATAATTAATATACACGTTTGTATGTGTGTTATATATTCTATCAAGGATTCTTGTCATAATTCTTTAATAAAAACAATGAAATTTATGTTGAGTTTTAGATAACCTAAAAAATTAAATATCAAGCCTGGTACTCAACCATAGATCATGAAATCATCTGTCTGTGCAAATGATTTTAAGAAAAATTTCCTTTGTGATAAAAATTTATTTCAGCTGTTAATTAGTATCTGTTTTCCTACTATATGGATTAAATTTTTTATTTCTCTTAAAATGGGAATCTGGAAGTTTTTCCCAGTCACTGGCACCTTATTTCAAATAAGAAGTCTGGGAAAAATACTTCCTAAATATTTAATTAAGTTAATCACCAAAAATAGAAGAGTGCACAGTGACCTAACCAGCTGCACAAAGGGATATGAGTAGGAATGGGAATTACATATTTTAGGAATGGGCAATGGTGCAAACTGGATGCAAATGGTACAAATCTTCACGTACCTGCTCATAATTTTATTGATGGAGGTACATGATTGATATATCATCTAGCTCTACATCTATTCAGTTCAGCCAAACAACATGGGTAGTATGGAGGTAGGCACATAATAGGACTTCCATAATTATGGGAATGTTGTCTATCCAGTGGACTAATAAATGGATAGTAAAGTATGGCCCCTGGGCCAAATCTGGCCACTACTGTTATAAAATATTATTGGAACCCAGCCTACCCATTAGTTCACATATTTTTCCTATAGCTACCTTCCTACTACAATAGCAGAGTTGAATACTTGAGTTAGTATGGCCCACAAAGCCTAAAATATTTACTCTCTGACACTTTACAGAAAAAGTTTGCTGCCCCCTGACAAGATTATGGACAGCATGAGCCAGGTGTTTTGGATTCCTGTGTTCTTCGCATGTCAAAAACTCATTCTTATTCTAATATTTAAATCAATCAAAAAGCCAATAAAGGCAGGAAAATGCAGTATAAAGGCATCTGATGTACCTTTTCATATTACTGCATCTCATAAGCAAATTGATGCAACCTCTTGGGGCATGTATTCTAGATGTTTTGTGTATGTTACTTTCCCACCACTCTTTATAACAAATTTTTATTTTAGATAGCATATTACAATTTCTTAAAAATCCAGCAGTAGAATAGGGATTTTTTCTCTCCCTCTCTCACATCTTTCTCTCTCGAGAAGTTGGACATAAAGCGTGATGATCTCATTGTTATCTTTAGATGTGGCAATGACACTTTTTATTTTCCCACTTATTTATCCCAGTTTCCTACTTATTGATTATGGGGTATCATAGCATGGATAAAAAGGGAAAAAATCTTTATCGACTTCCTATTATGGACCAGATACTGAATTAGTTAATTTATAAACACAATCTAACTTAATTCACTGAAAAATCTTATGAGGAAGTTTCTTTCTCTATCTCAGTTTCTTGAGGCTTCGAGACAGGTTAAGATCAGAGAAATAAACCAGATCCATGAGACACAAAGCCTGTGTTTTCTTCAGTGTATCTGTTAACATATTTTATACTAACCTTTGAGTTAAGAGACTATCTTCTATGGGAAGATAACTAAAGATTCTTATTTTTATTTTCCAGAATCTCAAAGATTAGGAGTCATCTATAATACATGATCAAGGTAGCCCTAAATGCACATGGATATAAAACCTAATAGTAATTTTAGACATCATAGGAAGGCCTTATGATCCAAAGTAAGTCAAGTGTTCATTTGTTGTTTATTCAATCATAAAAATATTTATTGAGCTCTTACTCTGAGCCAAGCCAATTCTAAATGTTCAGAATTCAATTTTGAACTTGCCACTGTTATGGACTGAATGTTTGTGCCCTCTCCCAAATTCATATGTTGATGTCCTAATCCCCAATCTGATAGTGTTTGTAAATAGGGCCTTTGGGAGGTAATTATAATTAGAAATTGAATTAGGTCATGTGAGTGGAGCCTCCATGACAGGATTAGTGTCTTTATAAAGAGATGACAAGCCTGGATTAGCTGTCTCAACAATGTGAGAAAAAAAGAAGATGGTTGCTACAAAGCAGGAATAGCACTTTCACTAGAAGTCAAATGTGCTGGCACCCTGATCTCAGACATTCCAACCTCCAGAACTATGAGAAATAAATTTCCACAGTTACCCCCCAGTCCATGGTTTCTTGTTATAGTAGCCCAAACTAAGGCAGGCATTGTCCCTGTCCTTATGGAATTTTTGTGTTAAAGGTCTGAGATCTTATAAAGGCCTGTATGTCCCTTTTATATTTACATCAATTCATAGGTTATAAAGTGCTCTCAAAACATTATATGCTTATCTCAGCTGTGTGAAATAGGTTTTGTTATTTCAAACATCTAATGGTATAGTGAGCCTCATACGTAACAGACTTAAGTAGCATATCCATAGCTAATGTATGGAAGTGGAATAAAAACCTGAGTCTCTGACTCCAGAGCCAAAATTCCATTCACTATACTGCAACAAACTCTTTTTAAAATGAAAATAATCTTACAGTTCACATTAAGCAATATATTAGATATTACTGGAAGTTATTCTCATAATAAATTTTGGTCCTAAAGGAATTCTCTGTTCTAATCGAAATCCAAATAGCAGAATGCTAAGACTAGAAAGGCTCCTAGAGATTATTTCAACCTAAATTACTCATTTTACAGATGAGGAAACAGAAACCTAGGAAAATACAGGGATCATAGCCCATCAGAGAAAGAACCAGTGAGCTTCCTAATTGCAGTTCAGCCCTCTTCCCAGTACCCTAGAAAAACTTTTTCCTAGCATTAGTATTCCTGCTATTATATGCTGCCTTACTGTGTTTAATGGGGTTGTGTGATCAACTTTTATATTCTAATAATCCAAATCCATTTGCCTGGATGAAAATTTTGTTCTCATCTTTTCTTTTATTCATCAAAATGCCAAAGAAAGCCCATACTGAACTATTGCATATCCTAAAATGTTACTGCTCACATTTATGTTCTCTTGTTCCAGGAGGGAAAAAAAACACTATTAAATTATAACGAATCTGTTTTGTAATATATTCCACAGCTTTACAATAGCCTGAAATGTGAGCTTGATGATAGGCATCTCCAAATAAACTCACATCATTTCCTCTGTTCTCTGCCTATTTGGACAGTTGGTCGATGCCTTCACTCATCTGTAAATACTATGTGGCCTATGTTATACAGCACAGTTTGTTTCAAAATCTACAAGGACACAAATCAATAACACTGCCTACCATTTTTTAACACTAGATTTGAAAGGTACAGAAGTGTTCGGGCAAATTTGCTTTATTACAGTCATAATTTGGTATATGTGTATTGTGTATTTATATACATACATGCTGTCATCTCCTTTTTCATATTCTTATGGCCAGTGATAAACATTTCAGAAATATTACCATTCTTATTCATTTTTATTGCACTGGTTAAGGAAAGTATTTATGTTTTTGCCACTTTGAGGCTTGTAGAAAAGCCTCAACCCCAATTTCACTGTAGAGGCCAAAATGAATAGCTAAAGATGACCTTCAAAGTCAGATGTCATGGATTCAGATTTCAGCTTAATCATTTGTATTATTTGACTTTGAACAAGTAACTTAGCCTTTCTGTACCTCAGTTTCATCATCTGAAAAAAAGTGGGGCTAATATACTTCTTAGGATAGTTTGTAAAGATTAAATGAGATAACCTATATACACTTTTTGGCTCCACTCCTGGTACACAGCAAGCACTCAATATACATTAACTATAATCATAATAGTGATGACAGTGATCATGATGAAGGTGTGGATTATGATTTAATTGCTCAGATTACAAATGTCCAAGTCAACAACAAATTACCCAGAATCAGTTCTATAGGGCTTATTTAAGTGCCCTGTGTTGGGGAACTCAGGTAGATTTCTAGTAACTGTGTATGATCATCAACTATGAACACATCATGCTGTGAACACACATGCTAAGACCAGCATTACCAATAGAGGACCTGAAGAAGCAATGATTAATACAGTGTATTTAGAAAACTCACTATAGGTGTGGATTTGTGATAGAGAATGTTAGCCATATGTAAAATTATATAGATCCACCCCTTTCCTGACAGGCAAACCAAATGGGGAATATGCCAAGGAAGAGGCCCTGAATTATAGGGGAAAGAATACTAGATTATGTCCAAGGAGAAAAATGGGAGCGGCGTGCGGGGGCAGGCAGCTAAAATAACACTGTGCACAGCAAGTTATCTAAGGTGTGGGCATGATAGTGACTATGGAACCATTATAGTTAGAGAATCACAGGAGATTAGAGTGAAAAGCAGAAAACAGGAGTGAGTTGTGATCTGGTTTAGTCCTAGAGAACTCCACATGAGGGGTTTCCCTGCTTGCTTTTAAAAAGGGCCATGGTAGGAATAACAGGAGACGGACAGAGTAGGGATTGTCAGCTGAAGTCTGTATACATTCATTGATTTACCTAAGACCACAGAGCTTGTTAGTTGCTGATCTAGTTTTAAAACCCATGTATGCTTACTCATAGTTCTGAACTTGTTCCATTAGATCACATGAGAAATGCTGATTCAGACTAAGTCACGTATGACTAGAAAGTACTTTCATAAAAATATGTTCACTTACTAACATGATTCCCATAGATCTGATGATCCTAGACCCTTGTAGCAAATTGTACCAATTAGATTAAAAAATGGTCATTATATAGGAATTTAAAAAATTATCATTTTCCACTAAATATAAAAGAGACATTAATATGTATCTATGTTGGTCTTTTAGAAGTACACACATACTTGAATACTACTTTGAACTTCTACAGCTTTCTAATTTATTGGTTTCAATTTTAAAACCTTCTTTGTCTGTAAATGTATCTAACAGCCATATTAATACCCACTGCATAACCCATCATGAGTCAGAACGCATCAAGCTTCTGCTCAAGGCCCTTTGTGGCTTCTTAGGTAAAAACCGATGTCCTTAGGACGGCTACAATCCTGTCCATGAGCTGATTCATATTCTCTCTCTGGCCTCTCTTGTTCATGGTGCTCCAGCTATTCTGGCCCCCTCATCATTCCTGCTATGGTGCCTTGTACTTGTTCTTTCCCTACTTGTCATTCCCTTCCTGATCCCAGATATCCACATAGATGACTCTCTCTTCCTGTAGGCCTTTACTCAGAAGTCACCTTCTCAATGAGTTCTTCACCGGCCCTTGAACAAACATTTCAATGTACTAGACACTTCATATTTCCTCTCCCTGCCTTATGGGTTTTTTTTCCTTCATTCTAATTGATATATTTCACTTATTTGTTTTACTTATTTGTTTTTCTACTACCAGCATATAAATTCCATGAGAGCAGGTTTTCATTTTGCTTTGTTTTGTTCAGTGCTAGATCCTCAATGACCAGAACATTACCTACATTTAATGAGGAAATAAAGGAATACGTAAAATACAAACAAACCAATGTATGTATGAATTCTGGTTCCTTTAAAATTAAATTTAAAATTTTGTGACTTCCCTGCTAAAGAAGCAATACTAAATGACTTTCAAACTTTATAATATAGGCTTTAAAAAACTCTGACAATGAATTCCCTCAAACTGACCTTTTATACTTAGCCAATTTAATTTCTGTCCATATGAGTGAAAACTTTTCTCTTCTACAAAATGCTCTCTTTGGTAGCTTCTAGGATCTTCAGTTTTTGCATCCATACCATCATTTTCCCTTTTGAAAATCCACTCTTCCTCCTCTTCTCTATTCCAAATATTGCCTCCTTAAAAGTCCAGCACAAGTTCCTTTTTTTCTAGGAACAACTCTCCTATTCCAGCTAGCTAAACCTCTCTTTGATAATACTCATCTGAGGTATTTTTTGTAGCACTGTCTTGTTCTGGAATATAACATTTTGTTCATACTTTTAAATTACTATTATTTATCTCTTTTCTTAGTTGTGAGTCTGTTGAAGTCTCAGTGTTTTACAGTTGTGTGAAACCTCCTTCATGCCTAACTTAGTGTCTTATATATACATGCTCAGAAAATATCTGTTGGTAGGTTTATTCTTATGGTTGTTGTTAGCAATGCAGTGGTTTGGTTTAAAAGAGCATTTAAATACAATAGGATAAATAAATTGGTGGAATAGTCAGACTGGAATAATCAGAAATTAGAGTCTCTGCCAACAAACCTGTCTTTGAAAAATAATTATCCATTTTATCCTCAATCCCATTAGAGCATTTCTAAAGGATAAGTGAATAGGCATGCTCTCAGTGTCCTAGGATATGAAGTGGGAAGCCTTACCATTAAGTCACAAAGGCAAACTTTTATTCTCTCCCAATTTCTATAGCTAAACTAAACTTAATCCCAGTGTTTCAGGAATGAGAGAAGCAGGCAAAATTATTGAGCAGAATCTACTCTATTGCTTTTGTATCAGCCTTTAAAAGGATAGTTTAGTCCAGGGGCGCCTGGGTGGCTCAGTTGGTTAAGCGACTGCCTTCGGCTCAGGTCGTGATCCTGGAGTCCCTGGATCGAGTCCCGCATCGGGCTCCCTGCTCGGCAGGGAGTCTGCTTCTCCCTCTGGCCCTCCCCCCTCTCATGTGCTCTCTCTCATTCTCTCTCTCTCAAATAAATAAATAAAATCTTTAAAAAAAAAAAAAAAAAAAAAAGGATAGTTTAGTCCAGACTCAGGAAGGTATGTAATCCTTCAGAAAAGCATTGTAACAAGCTCAACAATAAGGCCATGTACAATCGGGTACTCACACTCCTGAGCTGTTTATCTCAATTTTACATCTTGCTTGTCATTTTGAAAGGCATTTTTCTCTTAAAATCCTATCTGTTTCTGAAGACAGTAAAGCTATATCCTAATACGGCAACAATTGCTGTAAATTTTTGTTATTTATTGAAATCATACTATTGTGTCTATTGTTCCTACTTCATTTTCAAGAATAAATTGCTTGAAGTGTGGGTTAGTACATAAATATCCCTCTGCAAATTAAATGGTTGTCAAAAATGTTTGGGGGAAATTGCACTGAAGAGTAAACCAAAACACTGCATGATTTATCATTGAGCCTGCTCAACTCTCTAGCAGTACATCGAAAGTCAGAGAGGAGGAGCCCTTCCCCAAGCAGCTCTCTTCTGTGAGTGTGTGTGCGAGCTCCCGTATACCTCAGGCCAGTTTGGAAAAGGAGTGTTAGGGCTGCAGTTAATGACTGTTTAAAAGTGAAGTAATTTAATCTGAAGGAGGAAAGATTTCCATGGCTGTGAGTGTGCTCTGGAGCTTAAGAAAAAGGAATTGCTATTGACCTTGTTAGTTTAATTAAGTGATTCCCAATTAAGAGACTAACAGAACGTTGGCAGCTAATGACATGCAAACTAATATTGGCTTCAAAGTGTATGCTATAATTCCTGATGATGATGATGATGATGATGCCAACAATGCTGTATCTCTAGCTACTATGAAGCAGTGCATTAAAAGGACAGAGCATTCTAAAATATATGCATTTGATATTGCATTGGAGGAAAAGCAGCAGGCACATATCTTTTGTGGAAGGCTATATGTCCACTTGGGGAGGGACATGATAAATGGAGAAACAGAGAGAGAAAATAACCCCAGCAATAACATTAATACCCCTTAAACCCTTATAGATTAAATATCTTATATATTTATTTATTACTTGGCTCACTAAATATTTATTTTGTGCCTATTTGATCAGTCAGTGGAGAGATAGAAGTAAATTGTGTTTATCCACGTTTCTTTTTAGCTTCCATGCCAGCTCAGACTTGGCCAAATTGTTTCCTAGAGTAGAGATATCTAAAGAGTGAGCCAGGCAAATCCAAAGGTGATCAGTGTCAAAATAAATTCTAGAGTGTTTTTGGCAGTCTGTTCTCCAAAGATATTGGCTTCACATAAGCTACTGGGTAAACCCACATTGTCTCCTAATGGTATTTCATTTTCATGCACCTGTGGCCTCAGGTCATTGTCTCTGTGGTGTGGTCCATAGGCCCTAAGAGAGCTTGTGCCTGGAGATCTTTCTCAAAGTTATAGTTTTACAGTGTTCTCTTGCAGCATTTGTTTTCTGAAAATCATTACACTTTCTTCTAGGCATTTTTAACTAGAACCTATTTATATATTCCAGTAGGGTTTTGAGATTTAGACCAAACTATTTGTCATCTCTGCATTCCCCAGAAGCTTTTCAAGTAGTCTTCTCCAAAGCTGGTTAGGATTTCTGGTGGAACAGAAGGTGCTTCACTTTGACTACCATAGCTTTACCTTCCTATTGAGGATTCTCAGGTACCCTTTAATGAAGCAGGACAACTGCTTCATTAAATATTTCAGGAAATCAAATATGCCCGTCAACAAGAGGTACCTGATGATAAGAAGTATTCCTGCCCAATAGTTTAAACACTTCAGCCATAAGCTTTTTAAAGACAAGGACTGTGTCTTTTCCTTTGTTTTAGCTATCTCTCTATCTTCCATATAAGAGAAATACATCGATATTGTCACTCAGTAAATGTGCACAAATAAAGTAATAAAAGAATTTACAGTTTATTTTAATTCACCAAATTTATAAGTCTTTCCTCACCTTGCTATTGATAAATAAACGCTCTTTGTAACAAATCTTGCATGTGGGCAAGGTGACTTTTATATACATAACTGTATATCTAATACACAAGATATTTCTCTCTTCCACAGACATTGTCAAACACTCATAGTAAACTTCTTGCAGCTGAGCCATGGTATAACCATCCTTCTCAACCTGGATGTTCCTGCTAATTAATCTACTTTGAATTAACCTATTTCCACCGTGACATTAAAGAATTCTTCATAAAACACATACCATAACTGGGGAAATCATCGTGTAGCCAGAAAGTGACATTTTATGCACATGAAAGAACTAAAGGGCTGGGTTTCAAGAAAACTTGAAATTGTCTATCCTGCAACTCTCCCCTTATTGCCTGCACCACACATGAACAATATGGTGGAAATAGTAACTACCTCTTTTATTTACCACCCATAGCTAAATGGTCCAAGTTCTGGCACTTCTTCTACCTACATAATATCTTTGGAAACTTTGCTCCACTTGTGGTGTTATTTTCTTAATTCTGGCTCAAATAACTTCTCTCCTGAATTACTTAAATTATCTCCTTTTGTCCCCAGTTAGTTCCTTCCTCTAATTTTTCTTACAAACAATTTTCAGAGTGATGTTTAGGAAATTTGAATTTTATTACATTACTACTCTACTTAAAATCCACAGTAAGTACTCATACTTGCAGAATAGTATTCAAATTATTTAATATAAAATATAAGGCTCTGGAGGAGGAGGCTGTTATAAAAATCTATCATCATCTGTTCTCAAACCGCCCACATTACAATTCTTTAAGGCAATATTTCTGTTCCTTTTCTTGATACCTTTGTGAGTACTATTGCTTCTACCTCTCTACTTAGAATACTCATACTATCTTCATCTTATCTATTGATTCATTAATGTGTTTCAGATTTCTAGGGATTCTCAAGGACTCTATTTGGGGCTGGAATGGACAAGTGGGAAAAAAGATACACAGATAGGACTTACATATGACCCTTTTAAATTATACTTCAACTAATCAGTTTAATTTTTATCAGTTTTCATATTGGAGTTCCTTTGTAAGATTATGTTTAAATAAGGAATTTTGTACTCTAAAAAATTAATACCACTGAGCTTCCCTGACCCCTGTTATTTTAGAATGCTGATTATCTTGGTTGGCCCACTTGCAAAATAAAAAACTAGGACATATAAATGTTTTTGAAGATTTTTAAATTCATGTATTGGTGAACTTGGAAAACTTAGAGCAAATAATCAGTAGTCATAATGTCCTATTTAAGTATATTTTCTAAGCAATGACTGGAAAATATTTCTGTTATCATTCTCCTTACAGTGTTACATTTTAAGAATGAACTCTGAACCCTTAGGGAACCCATGGATGGGGTTTAGAGATTAGTGAAACTCTTGAAATGGTATGGGAATCTTTTTTAAGCATTTCTCTAGGAAGAGGGTTCATAAGTTTATTAGAGTCTCGAAAATTCCAAGATGACAAAAAAGTTTAAGTACTTTATAGAGAAAAACAAGGCAAAGCTAATTGTAAGATGAAATATATTTCTCTTTAAAAGTATAAATTCAGGGGTGCCTGGGTGGCTCAGTCGTTAAGCGTCTGCCTTCAGCTCAGGTCATGATCCCAGGGTCCTGGGATCGAGCCTCGCATCAGGCTCCCTGCTCAGCGAGAAGCCTGCTTCTCCCTCTCACACTCCCCCTGTTTGTGTTCCCTCTCTCACTGTGTCTCTCTCTGTCAAATAAATAAATAAAATCTTAAAAAAAAGTATAAATTCAATATAACAAAAGGCAAGAAAATATTACCCATAATAAAACATTCAAATACAAATTAATTGCCTCCAACATTTTGCAGGTTCTTTTATCTTATCATATCCAGCTTTAGCTCACATAAAGAAGGATTTTGTTCTATGACTTAAAGAACATGAGCAAATAGTCTAAACTTATGTAAGTTAGTTCAAGAGATAGACAAGACTTACGTGGTTAAACATCACCATGGAAGTAAGAGCCAAGGACTCGCTTGATCACTACTAAGAGCAGATAAAAAAGCATCTAGACATCTAGAATGAGTAAAAGGTGCATTTTCTGATATCCCAAAGAATGGAGAGAATTTCTGTAAGTTTATTTTAGATACTTTTCATTGAATGTATAAGTGAATATGGAGTCACTTTTAACTAAGACACAGCATTGTTGGTTTCATTTGAATGATATCAAAAACAATTATTTTTTTATTATGGTGAAAGTGTTCAAATCCTTGAGTCATTGCCAACCATCTCTCTTGGAAGAATCTACATCTGGGCAATATATTTCTGCCTCCCTCTACCAACTGTGTACCACCTGTAATGGGTCATATCTGATGACACCTTAAGTGGATCCTAACCTGCAAAGGGTCTATTATTCCCTTTCCAAAGAACTGGAGTATAGAAACCATAAGAATCAAACCATCAAATAATGATGGGCTCTTGAACTGAAAAGTCATGTCAAGTTGGAGTGAGACTAGGAACCAGGGCTAGTAAATTAAGTCCATGAGCAAGTTTTGGGAAACACAAAGACTGTGAGAAAAGGAATGAGAAAATAAGCAAAAGATTGCAAATGCACTTAAATGAGAGATGGAGGCAATGGCTTTTGTTACAACCTCCCATTTCCGGCTGCCCTGTGGCACTTGATAATCCAAGGATTATCTGCTAAAGTCTTTAACTAAGTAGCTTTCTACTTGAGTCTTCTTGCATGTGTTCAGTTCTTGCAATTGAAAACATCAGGACATTTCATGCTCTGCCTGGCCTTCAATATTAAACTTGTATGGAGCAACAACAACAAAGATAAAGGCTTGAGAAGTCAGTCATGAAGAACTGGAACAATAGCTAGAAAACAAGGACGGAAATGCGCCTAATAAAATACAAAAAAATTATACAAATATACATACACACATACATATGTATGTGTATACACACACACACACAAATACAAACTTGCTTAATTCTGAAATCTTAGGTCCTGTGAAGTAGCTCTGAGAATGCCTTTCACCCCTCTGTGAGCCAAATAGATCCTTAATTAATGGTATTACAATTCCCACCACCATTATTACTACTGTTACTACTACTCATACTACTACTATAATAAAATGAGTCCCTCTTATCTCACAGCACTCTGCAGTGTTTGAGTGCTTTCTCATCCAGTTCCTCATCTTAGAAAGCCAGTGATGTCTGTATAGAGGACTTTTTTATTCCTTTATTCTGGTCAAGAGACTGTACCTCACGAAGTCAAACATTCTGATCCCAGATTAATTCTGCCCTTACCATTACATTACAGAAATAGTTGCATACAACTTTTCAGTTGAAATTTACTCTAAATTTAAAAATACTGAATCCATCCTGAAAATCCACTGTCTTTAGTTCAAAGAAGCTCAGAGAAAAGGATATATTTGGAATCAGCAAAATCTATTCATTCCTAGAAGTCTGAAAACCCAGACACTAGTACTGTGGGGGAAAAATGGTTAGATATAACAAACCACGTGCCTATTACCTATTTCAGCAGTGATTATACACTATACACCAGCTATATGTACATCACTGTGCTAAGGACTGAAGGTAATAAAAGGGAAAATAAGCTAGCTTTCAAACTGTTTTCTATGGGTGAAAACCAAATTTAAGCTGTATGGATTTGCAGAACTATGGATAAGAGAGAAATTGGGCTCAAAGAGCCAACAAAGAGTATAACAAAGATAGAGGATGATATGCAGCATGAAATACACCGTTAGAGTATGTGTAGATAGAAATGATTTTACTCTGTAAATACCAGAATTTTTTATTGAATTTGAATACTGTTTTTTTAGAAATATGAATCCAATTATTGATTATAATATGGCTTGGAAAGAAGGATTAGCAAAAGCAAGATCAGTTAGAGAATAATTAGGAATAATTGAAGCAAACAACTTAAATTTGAGTTGGAAAAGAATGGAAGTGAATAGAACAAAAAAATAGGGGAAAGCACTAAAATCACAGAACTTTCAAGTTAGACTTTAGAGCTCATGATATTCAAGTTCAGTAATCTTACAGATGGAAATAGTAGCCAATATCATGTAATACGACAGAATTTAGAAATGAGTTCTTAGAGAATATGTCACCCATTTTCCTTCATTTTAGAAATGTAGAAACTGAGGCCCCAAACTCTAAAGTTATTTACACAATATGGCAGAGTTTACCAACCATTTGGGAACCAGAATTCAGTTACAGTAACTCTTCTTCTCTTTAATCCTTCTTTTAAAATCCATGTTGATCTGCTTGCATCAGTGTTTATTACAAAATATATAATTGAAAGTCATCGTATTATGCAAAAGTCAAGCAGCATTTTTATGTCTTTCTCTGATCCACCTACTGGATGATTCCACTTATCCATTCTTTATTATAATAGAGATTCTGTTACCAGACAAGTAATACATAGTAAACAATTCTTTCTTTCTTTCTTTCCCCCTCCCCCTCCTTCCTTCCTTCCTTCCTTCCTTCTCTTCTCTTCTCTTCTCTTCTCTTCTCTTCTCTTTTAAAATTTTGCTTACTGAGAAGTCATTCTCAGAAGATGCCCAGTGAAATTTGAATACATGAGTTTCCTTGACTTTGTAACATATGATGCAAATAATAGTGCCATTAAAAAATGAATGGAACATGTGGAGTACCTGCTTTCAAATCTAGGATTTTAGAGCCCTGAAATATAAGCAGGAAAGACCACATATATATCTTTTATTCCAAATAAGTAGAAATAAGGGACTTCAGGGATAGAGCTTATGATATGTCATTATGGGGGCTATTTAGAGGTTAACACAACAAGGGGCGTTTCAGTGCTTAACATGGCAAGATTAAGAATGCTAATGCAGTATTTCTCATTTTTCAGTATATCATCAAGAGTTGTACAGCCCTACTACAATTGGTGCCTAAGGCAGCCTGTAAGAGAGACATCTTATCAGGCTAAAACCTTTCTATTGAGGTCACCATGTAAACAGTTAATGAAGCAGAAACTCTCTGGGGATTCATTGACTGAGCACATTTAGATGAGTTCTATAGAAATGTTCAATCAGTGGTAGGGGAATTACTTCAATGATGCTTTAACAGAAACTGTGGACATTCAACCCTCCCTGCATTCAATGGTTTGTTCATAATTAATTTTCTATTTTCTGAGCACATGTAACAATTTGACCATAATTTTTTTTATTATAAGCATTAACACTTAAGCCAGAGGTCACATAGCATATTAACTGTCCAGTCCAATTGAATAGAAGAGATTTGAGTTGCCAACTTCTTTTACATTGGCTAGTCAGTTTCAGGGAGGTAACCCCTGTATAATCCTGCCATGAACATGTAGTGAACCATCATTGGTGTTTTATTTCCACCATAACCACCATGATCATCCTTTCAAAGAATGTGCATTGTGTACCTGCATCATTAGGAGTACATTATTCTTATGTAAATATCTCTGTTATATATACCCTTACTTAGTATTCAAAATGTGCCATGCATTATTGTAAATTCTTCACAAACATTAACTCAATTTAGCAAAATTTGCTTGTTATGCACTCTTGAATCTCTTGTCACCAGAATATTTTGGTCCTCCTGAGACACTCATATTTTCTTTGAGGATTTTAAGAACTAGCCCGATTGTTTTCTTTCTCACCCCATCTACTGCCATGTTTCTCCTTTATATCAACAGACATGTTGATGATCCATCTGATAAACTGACAGAACTTTTTTCTACTCCCTCAGATAAGATGATCTTCAGCTTTGTCCATGAGCACAGCCATAATTGGATCTTACTTCAACTGGAAAGATTCTCCTTTTGAATTTTGAATATTCCCTTAAAGTGACAGCTTTCTCTCTTTTCACCTCTTCTCTTTTTTTTGTCTGATGTATGGTGCCTGTAATTTATTCTTATCATGATATGACCTCTTTCTGGTAATTTTTCCCCTTTTTTCTTAGTTGAGCTGTCTCCTTCTGGCTTCATTTGCTCCCTATGACTATCAACTTTCTAAAAGCCACTGATCACATCTCAGGCTGAAAATACCCTAGAACTTCACCATCTTTCTTGTCACTGGGTTGAGTTTCTGAAACTCCGTTTTATATGGAAATCTGAACATGTAGATAACATGGTCATGAACCTAATACACTACTATGACTATCATTATCACTACTATACTACTTTTTCTGTGCTACCATCACCGTCACCATTTACTATTCACTTTGCTTTTATTATGTGTTAGTCTCTATACTAGCAGTTTGTATCTCTTATCTCATTTAATTCTCACAACAACCCTGTGAAAGTTGATAATAATATAATATCCGTTTTACAGATGAAAAAATGGAGGCTTAGAATGTTTAAATAACAGATATGCTCTCTTTTTTGTGGGGATAGAATGAGAAGTCAGCATTCTGCAACACACAGAGGGCCCTCACCAGAAGCGGACCATGCTGGCATCTTGGACTTCCATTCTCCAGAAGTGTAAGAAATTAATTCCTATTGTTTTTATAAGCCAATACGTAGTGTGCATTTTATTCATATTGCAAAGGGATTCTTGACTTGATACTAGGATTTGTGATGGAATGATTTTTAGTTAGTATTTCTTTTGGTTTATAAATTATTAGAACATCTATAAAGAACTTGTTGATAAAAAAGTCAAATAAGAATATAGGATTAGGGGCGCCTGGGTGGCTCAGTTGGTTAAGCGGCTGCCTTCGGCTCAGGTCATGATCCTGGGGTCCTGGGATCGAGCCCCACATCGGGCTCCCTGCTCCGCAGGAAGCCTGCTTTCCCCTCTCCCTCTGCCTGCCTCTCTGCCTACTTGTTCTCTATCTCTCTGTCAAATAAATAAATAAAATCTTAAAAAAAAAAAAAGAATATAGGATTAAAAATACTTAAACTTTATGATTCATCTTTAATCAATCAGACTATCTAGCTCTTCTAAGATACATATAAATTGTAACTTCTTATAAGGTCATAAAACATAGGAGGCTCATCCCCTACCCTTGAGTCATATATTATACCCTAGTTGGGTAGAATATGTAAGCACATATGCACACACACACACATACACACACACACTACAGTTACCTTGAAGATACATCAACACAGTTTATAAATATATTTATCAGGATATCAAGATGACTGGCAAAAAGAAAATAATCACCCATTTTTTATTGAAGTGTTTTTGAGCCTGTTTTATTGTTTGTTATTATTATTATCATTCCCCCCTCCTAAGAAGTCTTTATGTACTTTTTATTTCCTTCTTTCCAACCATAAAATTTTAATCCAAAGATATGCAGTGTATCTGTTTTTATATTGTGGGCAATATGGAGACCACAACCGCTGCAATAGCTAAGATTTTTTTCACTCCCCAAAAATAAATTTCACCCCTTCAGAAGAGGATACGCCCCTGTTGAAAATGCATACTTTAACATTATGCAACATGTATGTTGGAATTTAATGTTGTATTCTGAAGCTCCATTTTATAATCACATAATCTTATTTTATCACCAACTAGAAATGTTTCATGTTTTTAATTTTTTATATGAATTTGATTGAGTCCATTAATTTGTACATTTCATGTCCTTTATTAAAATTCTTCTACCTGGTAACAGTTGATATCAGCAAGTGCATATTAAATCAAATACTGAAAGTTCAAGTAGGTTAAAAGTATAAAAAATTCCCTTCAATGACTTGAGAGTCGAGCCGGGTAGTTGCATCAAATTTCTAAAATACCAGAAATTACCATTGTCCCCTACTGAGGGCAAGTCACAATTTGAACAACTAGTAAAAAATGTTGATTGCGTTTATCTGACTATAATTTGTATCAATCCAGCAGTATAATAAACATCAAAGTAACCTCCACATAATGGCAAAAACAAGGCATAAAATTCAAACTCAATATCCTGTAAATGTGTCCCGGCTGGAGCCCTGGAGATTGTCTCCAGACTTGTAACACAATCAGGTCTGGGGAAATACCAAGAAAATGTTTTCTTTCAATCACTTGTAATTGGCATTCTTAAAGTGAAGGGAAGAAAATAAAAGGGATGGGATCTTTCGATTTGCTGCTTTTGTTTGGAATTGCTCCAAATCACAAAGTAACTACAGGGCAAATTGACATCTTCTCAGTTGAGTTGTAACCTTTTCCTCCCCTATTTCTTTCCAAGGTTTGTAAACAAACAGATCTGAGTCAGGACATTGAAAAGTTGATCTCAAACCAAATGTCTCATCCTGGCATTTTAGGCTGTACATAATCTGTACTCACTTTTACACTTTCCAACAGTATTTCTCTTTCTTTTTCATGTAAACCTTTAACTATTTTCTCTAAGTTTCTTTCTCGTTACACCCTGAATAAGCCATGCTAATGCCTACCTTGGCAAAGAGGTGTTCTCATTTCCTGGTGTTTTTTGGGCATCCCCTCTCCTCCCTGACTAGGAGAGGCATACTCATCCATCAAGATCTTTAGTGAGGCATTCTCAAAAATCCATACATTGATACATCTCTTCCCTTTCTGGTAGTACTTGCTTTATCTCAACTGCTCCATATGTCATGTTATTGATGTGGCAGATATTCAATCAGCAAATGTTTAGTAAGTACTTATAACATGCCACACACTGTTTCTAGGCATCAGGAGTAGACTAGGGAACAAAACAGATGAATCCCTACCCTCAAAGGATTTATATGCTAGTAGGGGGAAATGAAAAATAAAAATATAAGAGATAAAATAGTACATACAAAAATAAAACTAACACATAATATTTTTTAAAGTAATCCCTACCCCCAACATGGGGCTCAAACTCACAACCACGAGATCAAGAGTTGCGCTCTCTACCATCTAGGCCAGTCAGGCACCCCTAAACCATAGTATTTTAGATGAGAGGCCAGCGACCTTCTTCTGAAAAGGGCCAGATTATATGACTATTTAGTTTTGAACTTGTGATATGAAAACAGCTAAGACAGTATGTAAACAAAAATGAATGTGGTGCTGTTCCAACAAAACTTGGCTTGTGAACACTGAAATTTGAATCTGATAAAATGTCCCCATGTTATGGAACATTCTTCTTTTGATTTTTTAAAAACATTGAAAAATATAAAACTTCTCATTAGCTCACAGATCATAAAAAAAGCAGGAGGTGGTCAGGATTTGACCCCAAGAGCCTATGTTGAGAGAATGGCAAGTACTCAGGAAAATAAAGTCAAAGAAATGGGCCAGGGAACACAGACAATATGAAGTCAGATTGCAGTGTTACAGAGAGTGGAATTGAAAGAAGTGGGGTGTTGGTGGCTCAGTCAGTTAAGCATCTGACTCTTGATCTCGGCTCAGGTCTCAATCCCATGGTTGTGAGTTCAAGCCCCATGTTGGGGTCTACAATGGGGGTGGAGCCTACTTAAAAAAAAAAGAATGGAAAGAAGAAACCTAAATTTCACTTAACAATAAGGAATTTAAGAAATATAATCTTAATTTTTCTACCTATTTCAGTCTCTATCTCACTTATTATTCCCAGTTTCTTCACTTGGGATCCACAGATACAACCCCTCACCCTCCAGGAGAGCCTGTGTGTAGAAGAGTATTTCACAGTTATTTTTGATTATTATTTTTAAACCTATTTATTTTTTATTTATACTTTTAAAATTTTTATCCTGAGAAGGACTCTATAGCTTCACCAGCCTGACTGAGAAATCCATGGAACAAAACTATTTGAAGATCATTATCAGGTCCCAAGAGACTAGATGGAAGGGTGGAATTGGAATTTGGACCTTGCTATTATTAACTGCCTCTTATTACCTAGTTGACCCTATATCTCCTGCATAAAAGTCCCTTTATCTTCTAAACAGATATACTCTAGGGACACTCAGCTCTTCAGCTCCAGAATTAGCCCAGAATCTTTCTCCTTTGCCAACTCCAAACCAGCATTCCATAGCCCAGTTCCACCTCTTACCTTTTTGGTCTCTGGCTCTTAGCAATGCCTCCATCTGGCCCAGTAACTCCCTCTCATAGTTATTCCAAAACCCTCTCCCCTCATCTTCTCCCACCACTGACTACCTGCCACACATTACTGGTCTGGACTTATCCTAGTCAAAATATATTAATACTTTGTTTGCATGTCTAACACATGTTATACATTAGGTATTGTATTATTCTCCCAATTGCATTATCTTACTGAATCCTATCAACAGCCTATGATATAGCTAGGCTATTATCTTTTATTGACATTTTATAGATGAGTAAACTGAGGCACAGAATGATTAAGTAACTTAACAAAGACTGGATTTTAATATAGGTAATTTAGCTAAATTGTCCATGCACTTACTAAATGCTCATGATGGCATCCAAGGTACGTAGTTATTCAGTACTTTTAAGAAGTAAATATTTTGCTAAATTGAAGCAACAAAATATTAAAAAGGTAATATATCATGATCAAGTGGAGTTTATTCCAGAATTGAAGGGTTGGCTTAATATTTGAAAATCAACAAGGTAGTTCACAGTACTAGCAAACTGAAAAAGAAAAGACATAATCATCTCAGTTGATGCAGAAAAAGCATTTGGCAAAGTTTGGCATCCAATCCCGATGAAAGTTCTAAGCAAATTAGTAACTCAAGGAAACTTCATCAACCTGATAAAGGATATCTGTGAACACCTACAGCCAGCATCATAACTAATGGTGAAATTCTGAATGTTTTACCCCAAGGCTGGACACAAGATAGGAATGTCTGCTCGCACCAATTCCATTTGACATTATACTAGAAGCTTTAGCCAGTGTAATAATCAGGCAATGAAAATAAATACAATACTTCCAGATTTTAAAGGAAGAAGTAAAATTGTCTTTATTTCAATACGATGCAATCTATATAGAAAATCTAGTGAAAGCTATCAAAAACCAAAAGAAAACTGGAACTAATAACTGCCATTAGCATTCACAGTTACTTACTCAAGAGAAAAGGAAATATATATCTGTACAAGTCTTGTACACAAATGTTCAGAGAAGCTCTATTTGCAATAGCCAAAACTTGGAAACAATCCAAATACTTATCAGCAAAGGAATGGATAAACAAATTGCAATGTATTCATATAGTGGAATATTACTCAGCAATAGGTAGGAAGAAGCTATTGCTGCACACACAACATGAGTGAATTTCAAATAATTATGCTGAGTGAAAAAAAGCCAAACCAAATAAAGGTACATACTATATGACTTCATTTATGTAAGAGTCGAGACAATACAGACAAGCCTATAGTGGCAGACAATGTCTGAGAGGTGGTTTGGGGAGGAGGATTGGGATGGACAAGACAGCGATAACAAAAGGTCATAAAGAAACTTTGGGAAGTGATGATACGTTTATTATCTTGACTGTGGTGATGCTTTCACTGGTGTACGCATATGCCCAAACTGATTGAATTGTATACTTTAAGTGTATGGAGTTTGTTATATATCTATTATACCTCAATAAAGCTGTTAAAGGTTATGTCTGTATTTTTATCCTTCTGGTATCAACTGAAATTTAACAAATGTTATCCATAAGAGCTTGTGACTTGCCATACTCTATGCAATGTCTAGCCCTATGGTATATCCAAATATGTCAGAGTAATTGTCGTTACTTAAAAAGTGCCTTACCTACAATGCATAAGCTATAAAGAAAGTTCACTGCCATGCCAATATACACTTATACTGCATAAATTACTCTTCCATTCTGATGTCACCAGTGTAATTGCTCAGATAACTGAAAGTAAAATCAAAAGTTCATTCTGTAAAGAAGTGTTAAATTTAGCTTAAATGAGCAATGACTATTAGCCAAGCCGTTAGACTAATATTTAGAAATAGCTTAAAAATGAACTGTAACAAATGTGTAAGGAGCCAAATTCTCCAGAAGCATAGAAGAGGTACTTAGTTTGGCACTTTGGGGAGCTGTAATAATTAGGGTACCCAATAAATTCCTGCCTTAGGACACCAAAATGTTGGCTGAAGGCTAGAAAAACTACTATAACTTTCAGAGCTGTATAACTTACTTCCAGGGATTCATTCCAAAACGACTTTATGTATCCCATGTCACTGGCATAAGCTTAAAAAAAAAAATGTTTTCAAACTTTTCAAGGAACCAAAATTATGTAGCTTAAAAAGTTGTAGGATTTCATTCTCTCTTTGCATATGTATATTATAATAAACAAAAATTAAATTTCCTCCCTGTAATCTATTTTAAAGAAGAATGAGTCTGAATTTGATAAAAAATTTCCATAATCATCATCAAAGCCTAGACTTTTAAAACTGGAGGAGGCTTAGAAATCAGCTAGTTCCATTCTCCATTTTAAACATGAAAAATTGAAACCTACAATGATGTGCAAAATTGATATGCTGAGATAACAGAGAATAGGAACTAAAACCCAGAATACTTACTTCATTCTCTCTCTCTTCTGATGATTGCAAGCAAAGGGAAAAGACAGATCTTGAGATTTAAGAACAAAATTTCCTGTGTCCTGAGTTCTTCAAATTATTATTCAGTGAAGTAGGCTATTTACTCCACAAATGCATGGCTTCTATATCCTCCAAGTGTGCTTCATGCACACTTCATTTGTTAAAAAATGTCATGAATATTAAATAATTGACAGCTGCATACTTTGACCCATGCCTGAAGCAAGCACCAGGTATATTAGGAACAGTATAGTTTTACAAAGAATAGAAAGATAGAGCTAATTAAATCCTGGAGAACTCATCTGCAGAGATGGAGGTGCCCTCTGGCATTTGTTAACACCAGGCAAAAGTCACTAATTATCGCTATACTAATCATGACACTGAAGTGCTTAGGACCAGCCTGGTGTGCTTTTCTATGCCGATAATTTTTTTCAGAAAAAGTGAAACCATCAAGGAAGTTGACAGGTGTCATTTTACTCAAATAGAGTTGCTTTCAACAAATCTAAAAAGGAAATGCATTTTCCCCATTAGATCAAATTAAACAATGAGAATGCTTTCTTCACTCTCTTGTTAGTTGTTAAGAAAAGGATTATAGGGAATGACTCCTGCCTTGAAGGATTGGCATTTAGGCTGTTGGGCAGTGATCCTACACCTAAACTGTAATACATTATTACTAATTGATGGACATTGATGGAAACCAATAACATTTAATTTAATTCAGAAAATATTTATTGAGTCCTTGTAAGGGGCCAGTTACTATGCTTGGTCCTGTGGATGAAAACTGTTCCAGATTGAAAACCTATAATCTTGTGACTTGAAATTATACATTTTCATGACTACCTTTTAGAGCTAACTCTGTATCTGCCTTTTTAAGAAAGGCTAATATATATGTGTGATTTAAAAAGTATTTAGAAGGATGTGTTTTCCCAGAATGTCACAGTCTTCTTGCCTAGGACGATGCAAAACTGAGATTCTTGAAGATTATCAAAACTGTGAAGAACCTAGGAGATTATTTAATCACCACCTCTCATTATAAAAAGGAGGAATCATGAACTCAAACAACTTACCCAAGTCCACTAATCACTCATAATATTGGTGGCAAAGTCAGGGTACAAGTACACTCTGATTTCTTTTCAGTTTTGTTTTGTTTTGTTTTACTACTCTTTCATTTTTTAAAGTTATTTTTTCTTCACCTCTTTAGCACACACACACATCTTCTTAAATATGGACAATAGATGAATGCTTGCATTTTTACTTACTGGGGTAAAATCTATTTTATTCAATTTAATTCAAAAACATGGAAGTTTGATAATTGTATAAGAACAATAACATAATTATACATAGTGAGTTTATGAGGAGGAGTAAAGTAGTATTTTGGTTAAGAGTAGAGACTTTGGAGTAATTTAGCTTGGATTTCAACCCCAGGTACAACCCTTCTGCTTTTGTAAAGGTACTTAACATTTCCATGTCTCAGTTTCCACATCCTTGAAATAAAGTATGTTAAAATACAGGATGAAATGAGATTATGTAGCTTTTTCTGAGAGCTTCCATGCCTGGGGAAGCAGAACACTTCCACGTGCCACCAAACTGGGCCCCAAGCTCCAAGAAGACAGAAACTCCTTTGTTCAAGACCTGTTGATTTGTATCATTTATCATATCCTTTAATGAACTAGTAAACATGAAAGAAAAAGGGAAAAAAAAGAAAGAAATGAGATTCTGTGAATGAAACATTTCTTATAGTCTTTGGCACACAGTGTGCACTCCTAAAATATTAAAAAACAAACAGCAAAAGCTGTATTTGGATACATTGAAAAAGGCAGAGTCTTCAGATTCCAATCTTCATGTAGAACTCAATTTCATTCTAAATAAAAATCAAATAAGCTCTATAATGTTAGCAGTGTCATAGCCAAATTCTTACCATTAATTTTATTGAATCATATTGGCTAAGTCAGGGTAAGATGCAGCAAATAAATATTTTTTGATAGAAAAAGTCACTGATTATAAACTGATGCTTACGTCTTACAGAAACTTAAAAGCTTAGGGGAAAACAAAGAAGCAAAAAAGATTAGTACATCATGATGGCAACTAGAAAGTGTTTGAAAATGAGTATGATATAATCATAGCACATCAAAACTTGTGGAGTGAAAACAAAGCGCTATTTAGAAATAAGTTTTACACCAAAAGGTTTATATTTTTAAAAAATTAAGCTAAATATTCAATACAAGATATTTAAAAGAACAACTGTAATTAAAAGGAATTAAAACAAAGAAAGTAGTAAATAAATGCTAATCAAATTAAAATTAAAAGGAAAGAAAAGAATCAACAAAATTAAAAGCAAGTGTTCTTTGAAAAATCTATTGAAACAGACAAATTTCTAGCAAAATTGACCATGGAACAAAAATGTAGAAATAAATGATATTAATATGAAAAAAGTGGCTAAATATATAGGTTTCATTTAAAATATAGAGAAAATATTATGAATTTGAAAGCATAAATGAAATAGAAAATTCCCTATTAAATATAATCTATTACATTTTGTATAAGTAGAAATTTTAAATAAATCAGTCTTATAACCATTTAAGATTTGACTGACTTGTGAAAAACTTACCAACATAATATATAAAAGACTCAGTAATTTAGAGATAGTTCTACCTCATAATTAATGAGTAGATAATCCCAATATTGTGTAAACTCTTACAGAAAATAGAAAGGGAGTCTGTTCTATATCCCATTCTCTCAAGAATTAGAGCTTGATTAAATAAACTCACCAGAACAACCTGTGGAACTAAATTTGTGATATTGCACTCCTCCCAAGTAGTCTGCAATGGATATAATTCTAGGCTAGAACAAACATTTCAGAAGAGAAGGGTCCTCCCATATCCTTCTCAAATCAGACCCTAGGCACACAGCTAACTCTTCAACCTCTGACTAAAATACAGTCTTTTGTCATTGTTGTCCTAAAAACTGATGGGTAGCCAAAAAAACCACTGGGCAGGGAAAATTTAAAATAATTCCCCTTCCCTCTGCATTCTGTGATTTCAGAAATCTGTTAGCTTTTGCTTAGAAATGGTGCCAAAAATTAGTGGTTTGAAATAAGCATTCATTATTTTTCATGACACTCTGGGTAGACTGGGCGACTACCTGGATTGAGTCAGCTTGGCTGGAATGAATGATCTGGGAGAGCTTCCCTCCCATGTCACTTGGCAGGCTGATTGGGCTACATGACCTCAGCTGGGTTGGCTTGACTCTGCTCCACATGGTCTCTCATCCTTGAGGAAGCTTGCTTGTGCTTCTGCACATGGCATTCTCCAGGTTCCAAAAAGCAACAAGAGATAGATGTGCAAGTACTTTCCAATTCTTCCTGGCCAGTCCAGTCCAGATTCAGTGTGGGACGGCCCTACCAATGGGCAGAGATGGGGGAAGGAGTATAATTTATATCAAATTTTTATACCAATAGCAAAATAGATAATATTTGTTGATTTAAGATTTTAGTAGGGCAGGTGTATTGAAAAAATCCAATTACCAGCCCAAAGTGTTCTGTACATAGTCACTGTTGGGCATGTTGATCTTATATCATCGATTTCAATTTAATTCAATCAATTCACTGATATTCTCTCTCTGATACATACAAGAAAGATTAAATATGTTCATGGTTCTCAGTGCACTTGAAATTTAGTTGGGATAAGACACCATCATTTGAAAAATTTTAAAAATCTTCTCAAAGCATTAATTATGCACCCACCTAAAAGGAAGAGACAACAGATTCCAAAAGAACCAACAAGAAGGGAGATCATAAGCAGTAAAGCATAGAGACAGGAAATACTTGAGTAAACAAATGGAACTTGAAGAATTAGTAGAAATTTTCTAGAGAAAAGAGAAATTGAGGGCTTTCCTAAGCGAGAGGAACAAAAAAGTAAAAGTTGTGAAAGTAGGACTAATCCTGTCATAAGCTGGAGGTTTATAGTAAACTGCTCTAGCATGCACTGAAGAGTGAATGGAAGCAAAACAGGTTCTGTTAGATTATAGAAGACCTGGTTCTCTGTTCTTGCTGATAATCACCTAGACTAGAGTTGATGCTATAGGCCAGAACCTAACTTCTGCTCCTCTTCCCTAAGTTTTTGTTCAACTGTTTTAACCCCAGCATTAAAAATCTAAGCAGCTTGAAGTCGTGGGTAGGAGCAGAGCTGCTTAAGTGACTTCACTTCTAATTAGGTGGTATTTAGCTGAATCTAGGATACACGAATCCTTTGCTACTTATCTCACAGAGTGCCAGATTGTGTGATAATGTATGCAGAGGAGATGTTCTACACAAATCATACTTTATACTGCTTCAAGACTTCTGCTCCCACATTCTGTACAGGGTATCCCTCCATACAACCACTACTGCTATTGATGGCTGCTCTTTGGGAGATGTCCATCTTAGGGCCAAAAACAATACCACAAAGGTCAGTATCAAAGAGTATAAAGCGGGGCGCCTGGGTGGCTCAGATGGTTGGGCATCTGCCTTCGGCTCAGGTCATGATCCCGGGGTCCCAGGATCAAGCCCCGCGTCTGGCTCCTGACTCGGTGGGGAGCCTGCTTCTCCCTTGCCCTCTGCCTCTCCCCTGCTCATGCTCTCACTCTCTCCCTGTATCTCTCTGTTTCAAATGAATAAATAAAATCTTTAAAAAAAAAAAAAGAGTATAAAGCACAGATGCTTACTCTACTGGTCTTCTGGTAGGACTATGAGCAGTGAAGTTGGCACTTAAAATGGACTCTTAGTTATAGAAAGAGACAGAAACTGTATGACATGCCTACAACAGACATCATTACAGAAGATAATTTCAGAATTGAAGTGGTAACACCTTAAAATGCTGTAGGTAGTGCAAGGATGATGAGAAATGAAAATGTCTTCAGACTTGACAATTAGGTAAAGCAGCATGAATTTGCCATGACTTAGCTTCTGAAAGACGAGGAAGATTTTATGGAACAGTGAGGATTGGAATAAAGAATATAAAGTGGTTAGTGTATGCTTAGGAATAGGTGTGAGAACATTATTGATTAGGGAATAGCATCAGAAAACATCCTGAGGAGGGGATTAGAAAGGCTAAATAGATGGAGAAGATGAAGGAGATGGTAGAGAAGGAAATCAATTCAAATCTTACAATCAAGTTAATTACTATTAGTAAGTATTTATTGAAGAACTAGGATATTTGCATATGGAGAAATACCAACAATCAAGAAAATTTACTGCATTTAAAAATGTAAGAAAGTGAGCCAAATTGACCAAGTAGGTTAAACATTTTATAAAATGTTACTTTCTGATATAGGCATTTTCTTTCACACCACTATCTTCATTTCTCATATTCTAATTGAATGAGTATTTAAAGACAAATGTCATTGAAAGCGATTCTAGCCTGTTGTTCCTTATTCTTACCCAGCTTTTGTAAGAAACGCCTTAAATTACTAAATTATAGTAATTTGGAACTGTCAAACCTCCTTCCTGTCATGGAAGCAATCTAAAATCCTAGAATTTGATGACATCACCACATCAATCCTTCTGTCTTTTTGGAGGAATACAATTTACACTGCCCAGAAGAACAAGGTTCTAAAACAGTATTCTGAGGTATTCTCATTTTCCCATCTCTGAAGCTAACAAATAATACTTATCATCCACACTATCTGGAATTGTCATCTTTTTTTTTTTTGAATTAAAACTATCAAACCTTCTCAATTTATCCTTAACCTCCTTTGTAGAAAAACAAAATAGTTTAACTGACAATAATTTCCTGAGCTTTATTCTCCTTTCCTAGCCCAGAAGCGTTCAAAATGACTCAATTAAAAAATATATATGCAATCTTCAAGATGAAGAGGAAAATAAAATTTTTATATTATTTTATATTTTAGCTTCTTTTATATTTTCTCATTTATTCATAGAATGAATGATTGGACATCCCATTGGCTTAAACTGTCTTCTCCTGGAATTTCCAACCTATCTTTCAGATCCAATCTATATGACAACAAGTTTTAAAGCTATAGCAAATGGCCAACATATGGATATCACAGAAAGACCCTAAAGAGTAGAGATCAAGGTCCGGGTAAGGTCTATTCAGGTTACATGGTAACTGGACAAATTGGGTCTTTAGACTAGAAACTTGATTCTGCCTATGCTGGATAGAATCTGGCAGAGCATAATGGGCAGTTTGTTTTTAAATATAGAAAGAACGTTGGGAGCATGGATCAATTGTCTAAGAAGCAAGATGTACTGAAGAGTACTAGAGTAAATATTTAACAAATATGTATTTGAAAAAAGACTTTTATCTGGAATTTATTTAAAAATCTAATACTTATTAATAATCCAAATTTAAGCAAATAAAAATTTGACAAATCAGCAAAACTTAAAAAAAACCCACTCAAGTAGAGATATGGCAAATAAACGTTAAAAGGATGGTACAATTATAAATCATTAGGGTAATGCAAATTAAAATTGCATTGAGATATAACTACACACCTATTAAAAATTATGACAATGTCAGATATTGGCAAGGCAGGAAAGAAACTAAAACTTTTACATATTGCTTTTGGAACTGGAAAATAGCATATCCACTTTGGACAAAAATTTGGCAGTTTCTTCAAAATTTAAACACAATTTCCATGAGACCTAGCCATCTCATTCCTAGGTGTTTTCCCAAAAGAAATGAAAACAAACATCCCCACAAAGACTTGTCTTTGAATTTTAATGCAGCTTTATTCATAGTAGTTCCCAATTGTAAACAACCCAAATGTTTAGCAGTTGATGAATGGAAACAAACTGTAAGATTGCCATACAGCTACTATTACTCAGCAATAAAACAGAATGAACTACTGATGCATATAACACCATAGAGAAATCAAAAGCATATTGTGCTAAGAGAAAGAAGTCATTCACAAAAGTCTACATTCTGTATAATTTATTTGCAGTTCTGGAAAACACAAGATGATAGTCATATAAAGAGGACCAAAAGTTTGGAATTAAAGGAGGGGATTAATTACCGAGGGGCATAGGAGAATTTTGGAGATTTATGGAAAAACATTTCAAGCCAATTAAATTGTATCTTTAAAATAGATGAAATTTATTATATGTAAATTTTCCTGGAACTTAAAAGTCATGACTCCTTCATTACAATTTTAGTATATGTGCTGCCGAAGTGAGCACATGACTCCTTCATTACAAAAACTCCTCTTTTTTGCACCGAAGTACCTTGAAAGGCTTTATCTTTCCATTTATATTTCTTTCCTACATAGTAAAATCCAGCCAAACTAGATGGTACAACTCTTCCCTGAACACATGTCACAGTTATCTTCACATCTTTGCCCATGATATTCATACTTCTTTGTTTTTAGAGTATGGCATTAGAAATCTAAGAATATTTTAGAAATTATAAAATATTCCTCAAATAGGCCAAGTGGCTTGTGCAAAGTCACAGATCTAGTGCAGTGTCAGAACCAAACTTAAATTCAGATTTCCTGATTCCAGATCCAGGGTTTGCTACCATCATGGGCTTCTTCCATACACTTGGAATCAAATACCCACTGTATCTACCTGTCACATTGATTTCACTAGAACATGCAATATTTCTCTAATTTTAAATCCACACCTAATCTTACTCAGATCGTTTTTTCCATTGAATTATTTTACCTTGTTTTATACTAATGTGTGTTTCTCTCATAAACATTTAAATATCTCTGCCTGCTGAGGCAGAGATATTTAAAAACCTTAAATTTAAAAAAAGTAAACTAAACGGCAAAGCAGTGGACCCTGGTGAGCTGTATTCCTGCAGCAAAACTTTCTCGGAAAAATGGTTGGTCTGCATCCTCTGTCTTTTTTCCCCACTTAATGAATATTTCAGTTGTTTTATGCATACAATATTACACTGGCAAATGCTTGTTTAATAGACTGAAGCTAATGAAAATCGAAGTCATGAATGTGTCAACTCTAATCCTTTAGTTCTTACATCACCTGAGTTTTCTCCAAATCCTTGCAATAGATTTTTCCCAAGGATTCTTAAAATCAGATTAAGTTAGTTTCTTTGTAGAGTGGATGAAAAATAGAAGGATGTCCAAAAGCAGAAGGCTGGATAACTTCGTTCCAGTAGTCTTTCTATTAGGGTTCCTAAAAACCCGCATCCACCTCTGTCTTGGAACTGAAATGCCCAACTCACGTTGATCATGACATCACGTTATTTTTTATTTTGTACATTTTCTAATTACTGAAACAACTTAAAAATTAGTCTGCCAAACCAACGTAAGTTCTCTTCAAGAAAGTATGGAAAATGTGAGAGATTCTAGAAACCTGGAAAAAGGCAATTGTTTGAAATTCCATGAATTCTAGATTTATGAGTTCCGAGGGATTATTCAAAAGTAGCTAAGAAAAGAAGCAGTGATTAGTGGGAGCCAGCATAGATTTACTAAAAGCACATCTTATCAGCCCTTTAATTTTCCAGTTTGACCAGGTTATTATAGATAGATAGATAGATAGATCTTTATATGTATCATAAAAAGTCCCATATTTTATTTTACTGTGCAATTTAACAGCTTTTATTTAAAAGGAGAGGTTCAAGATACTCTATACACTTGCAGATTAATACCTGAATAACCAAGCTTAAAAAGTATTTATTACTAGATTGCTGTCAACCTCAAAGATAGTTCTTGACACGGTGACATGAACATTTTTATCATAATCTATATGACAATAAAGAAGATATATGCTCAGAAAATCAGTGAGTATCCTGATTTTGAAAAGGAGGGTGACTGTGTTAGATGACAAAATAAAAATCTCAAAAGATCATGGCAAGCCTGAGCAATGAGCTGAATCTAATGGCATGAACTTTAACAGGGATGAATGTGGGGATAGTAAATGAATTTAAAAGATCAACTCCTAAAGTGAGACAGAGATAGGTAAAAGCATAATCATGTTAATAAACAGCAAGCTCAGTGTTAATCCACCTTGCACTGTGGCTACAAAAAAGGCTCATAGAAATTTAGTTTATATTAGAGAGCGTGTGAAAACAACTAGAATTTGAGGGGTGTGGAATTATCGCTCTTCTCTGCATAGGAGGGTTACATTCCACTATTGGCACTGTTTTGTATGGACACAAAGGTCATGAAGAACGACCAAGATGTTAGAAAGATTGGAACTCATGCCATGTGAGAAACAATTAAAGGACTTAAGGAGGTTAGCCTCAAGAAGATGAGAGTCCAAGGGAGATATGATAGCAGTTTAAAACTATTTAAAGAAATTTTGTGTGAAAATAGCCAATGAAGAAATTTAGGCAGTAGGAAATAAGGCAGTAGAGTGCAGACCTGCAACCACAAAGTGGGAGGTTATCTTTGTACTTAAATGCCAGAGTAACAGCTCGATGAGTTTCAAAAAATTCTGTTAAATACCTATTTTAATAAAGAAAGAAGATAAATATCCAGAATGAGTTTCCAACTTTGTCAGCCTCTGGGAAGAGATTATGAACCAAGAAAAATATATGTTATAGAGAGCTGTTGTTGACCTTTCAAACTACAGAAACTTCTGTAGAGGTGAGATATAAACCAAATTAAAAGATGAGATGACAATAAAGCTGTTATTTTACAAAAGAGATAAAATGGGATGATTTCTGAGAATTATTTGACTCCTCACTTGAGGTGCTTTCAGAGTGTGCATTAAGTGGCAAGCCGAATAAACATCAAGAAACTGGAACTAGTTTTCTAAACAGCCATAGGCAAAATAACAGTAACACCCTAGGCTTACCTGGGTCACAGTTTAGAATGCTTTTCTCCTCCTATCCACCTGGACCCAGTCAACCACTTGGTCAACAGTCTGGCTGTTCAGGGTCTGGTGGCCGAGGAAGGTCGTCTACTTTTATTCAATGAGGCATGTCCTCTATGGCCTTACACTTTAAGTGGGGGCTGCTGCATGCAGTTGCATTGGAACAGAGATCTGGAATGGGAAGCTGGGATTTAACTCAAACATTTATTTAAAAGCAAAATACTCCTGTTTGGAAACAAAAAAGGATTATTCAGAGTATAGTACTGAGTCAGTGAAGATTTTGAGGGAGCAACCCTCTGTATCCATGCACCCCTTGATACCAAAACTGACTCTATCCCCTATTCAAAACCACCATTAGCCTGGAGTCATTTTGGAAAAGATTTGATAATTTCCAACAAGATGCAGGTGATAGGCAATGGTTTGATAGTTTACCACTACCATGTATGTCATTATTTTATTACAATGTATATTAAATACGATGCCTTTAAACAAATGACTTTAATGATGGAATTTGAGACAATGGTTTTGAGCCATGGAGAGATGTTTTGGCATAGAGATTCTTTTCTCCCTCTCTAACAAATTGTGTCATTTTCTGCCATTATCAGACTGGTGGGGTAGATACACTCTTTCCAAGTGAAAGCAAAATAAAATATCATCTAGTGAAAGAACAAATTTTAGATTTGGGAAATACCTTTAATGTTGAACTAAGAAATGTCTTTAAATTTCTATGAAGATATGAAGTTTCCCAAACAAGGAATATAGTTATGTTACCAGCTGTGTATTTTAATTCCTTACCGGAAAAATAAGTTTTTACTCTGAAATAAAATGTACAACCTTTAACTGATTTAGAAATAAAATCCTTTTAGCACAAATTCCCCTTTCAGGGTCCCTAAGTGTGAGTAGCCTGGTACCCCAGTATATTCAGCTCAACTCAACTTACTAATCCTGCCAAAAATATTCAGCTAATACTTTGAAAAGGGTGTGTGAGTGAATGATTTAAAGGAGTTTTCTTGTATCTTCAAAGAATAAAGTATTTATTGATTCATTCATTCATTCATTCATTGTGGGAAGCAAATTAACTAGATGACTTTGTGCTTTCTCATTATGTCTTTAGTTCAAAAGAAATTCAGATTAAATGGACTACACTAGGTCATCCCTTGGAGTAACTGTGAAGATGTAAAATTATTCAAAAATCTACATATATTTCAGTGGACTTCACCCTTATATGGTTCCATCCACCCCAGAAAACTAGGATATTACATCTGACCCATTTCTATCACTCCCTCAAAACACACTCATTTGTTCCAATCCTATCAGGGACCAAAATTCTGGATTTTTTTTTCAGCTTAAACTTTGGAGATTAATGTTTAGTTTTTTATAATTAACCATGAAAACCCATTAGGAACAAGAATTTATCATTTGAAGGGTAAGTCAGATGATACAAACTTCAGAAGCCAATGCAGAAGGAAAGATTTGTGGAGTTGCAGAGACCAACTCCATGTAAAACCTAATGTAAGCAGCCTCCTGTGTGTCAGGCCCAATACATGCAAGGGGGCTTGGAAAAGAGAGTAGATTTTCACTAGAAGAAGCCAAAATGTTAATAGCTTTTTTTTCTGAATTGCTTATATTGTTTGACCACTGATTTTTAGATTACCCTTACCATGTCATTGCTCTGTTCCTTTCTATACTTTTAGTGTGGTTTCATGGACAACAAGAACCACCTGCTTCTTTTCCCCCAGCATCACTGAGGCATCTCGCTGAAGTCCAAACTAATGCATGAATAGAATAGATAGTAGTTAAGGGCATTAAGAAAACTGATCCTTCCCCAAATCCTCCCTCTACTCTCCTTCAATCCTAGTTAAAAAAAAAAAATAAAGCATTTAATTCTAGAGTCAGAGATATAAAATACTTAAAACTTTTTTGATGGCTGCATAATATTCCATTATATATATATATATATATATATATATATATACATCTTCTTTATCCATTCATCTGTTGATGGACATCTAGGCTCTTTCCATAGTTTGGCTATTGTGGACATTGCTGCTATAAACATTGTACATGTGCCCCTTCGGATCACTACATTTGTATCTTTGGGGTAAATACCAAGTAGTGCAATTGCTGGGTCATAGGATAGCTCTATTTTCAACTTTTTGAGGAACCTCCATACTGTTTTCCAGAGTGGCTGCACCAGCTTGCATTCCCACCAACAGTGTAGGAGGGTTCCGACATGGATGGAACTAGAGGGTATTATGCTAAGCGAAATAAGTCAATTGGAGAAAGACAAGTATCATATGATCTCACTGATATGAGGAATTTTTTTTTTTTTTTTTTTTTTTTTTAAAGATTTTATTTATTTATTTGAGACAGAGAGAATGAGATACAGAGAGCATGAAAGGGAGGAGGGTCAGAGGGAGAAGCAGACTCCCTGCCGAGCAGGGAGCCCGATGCGGGACTCGATCCCGGGACTCCAGGATCGTGACCTGAGCCGAAGGCAGTCGCTTAACCAACTGAGCCACCCAGGCGCCCTGATATGAGGAATTTGAGAAACAAGACAGAGGATCATAGGGGAAGGGAGGGAAAAATGAAACAAGATGAAACCGGAGACAAACCATAAGAGACTCTTAATCTCAGGAAACAAACTGAGGGTTGCAGGAGTGGAGGGGGGTGGGAGGGATAGGGTGGTTGGGTGATAGACATTGGGGAGGGTATGTGCTATGGTGAGCGCTGTGAATTGTGTAAGACTGATGAATCATAGACGTGTACCCCTGAAACAAATAATACATTATATGTTAATATAAAAAAATACTTAAAACACATGGAACGTCCATGAGGTAGTAACAGACCATACCTAACTTGCCTATGATTAAACACTGACCAAATGACTCAGGGTCTAAAGAGAGCAGAGCCATGAAACACAACAGATTTAAGTAATCAATTAAAAATACCAAATTTCACCATCAAAATTACACATTTTCAAGGGGAAAACTTGGGGCCAATATTGTTTTTTTATTCCTAAAGGCATTGGACACTAGCTGGCTTCATTCACATTTTGACTGACATAACTGATCAAGTGATATATAAATTTTTTCTGTTGTTTAGTGAACTGAGAAAAATGGCTGATTTATATAAAAATATTACTCTTGAGAAACACAGTAATAGAGAATAAAGTCCAACATGTTTGGAACTTGGTCCTTGTATTTCAGTAAGTAACTTTAGTCAACTATTAGTGATTTCTGATTTTATTATTTTCAAAGAACAGACAGTACCCCAGTGCAGTGAATTCATTTTCTTCTGTGACAGGATAGCTAAAAGCCCAGAAATAGCAATCCTTTGTTCCCTTGTCAGCAAGGGATAAAATACCATTTTGCAAGTTCTGAAAAACAATATTTATGCCTTCAGATTTGTGTACTGTGCTTTAGAAGAAAGTCAACTTGCTTGTTTACTAATCACAACTTAAAGCATTTTTACTAGGGAAGCATATATGATTCTTATGAACAAGTATAAACCGTGGGAAAAAAGAGGAATTTACCCTATACTTAGATTTTACTATATATAGAAACAACTCAATGTCCCTGTATTTGTCAGTGAACAAATATATAGACAGCTAGACGTAGAGACAAATATTAATCAATCTCTCTCTCCAGCCCCCATGGACAAACCCACTCTTGCAGCTTCCTCCCCCCACTTTCTAAAATACATTCCTCATTCTCTGAATTCTCTAGGCTTTGGAGTTCAAGTACCTTTGTTGTCATTTGGTTCCATGAAATAGAAGCCATCTCCAGCTCTTTAGGAAGAAACAAGGGAACCTATTATTTTAAAAAAAGTCTTCTCATGAGAAAAGGGTCTCAGACAGGACTTAGAATCAAAAACTGAAAAGGCACCAGGAATCTAACCCACTTCTCTCCGCTAATCTGCTGTCTGATACTGTTTTTTATTAACTGTACACAGGAGGAAAAGATGCCTCCTCCCTAGTCTGTCATGAATGTGCATGTACTCATTTGAGAGGTGTGAGAACTGGAATTTGAAGTCCAAATACAACAATTCCAGGGAGAGAAATTACAATGGAACAGCTTTCATCTTTGTTCTGGTTTCTAACAGCAACACAGAAGATGTAGTTGACATGTAGAGAGAATAATTTTAAAAATCTCCCTCCTCTTATATACCAAACTATTTTTAGTATTAATCAAAAAATGAAACAAATAGTAATAATGGCCAGAAAAATTTGCAGGCTGTGGAAAAAAAATATTCTTTGTGTATATAATCATGCCAGTGAAAATTAATATTAAGCAAATATGTGTAAAGAAAGAAAGAAAGAAATGCATGTAGCTGAACCCACTTGTTTTGAGAACCACTGCTTAAGAGAGGATTTTAAAAAATTAAATTCTGGGGTGCCTGGGTGGCTCAGTAGGTTAAACATCTGACTTTGGCTCAGGTCATGATCTCAGGGTCCTAGGATGGAGCCCCGAGTGGAGCCCCACGCCAAGCTAGGAGCTGAGCCCCAGGGTCCTCAGGCTCAGCGCTCAGCTGGGTGTCTGCTTGTCCCTCTGCCCCTCCCCCTGCTTGTGCGTGCTCTCTCTCTCAAATAAATAAAATTTAAAAAAATAAATAAATAAAATAAAAAATTAAATTCCACTTAAAGTACAATGTTAATTAAAGATAAGAAGTAACAATGTGCTAAATCAAAAGCTTATATGTATTATTATTGCAACTCACCACTAACCACAGCACTGGTTTAGACCTTAGAACAACAAATTATTGAGGAGGAAGAGCCTATTTTCCTGAGATTGTTCAAATTGCTGGCTTATGGTAATTATAAAAAATGTAAGTAATTTTAGTCATTTTTATTGTTATTTTTTTCTTTCTAAAGGCAGTGGAGTCTTATCTCCTGCTCTGTGGGGGAATTCTCTCCTACCACCTTGCCTTTTGTTATTATCCTGGTTAGACGTCATCTGTGGGTGACTCGGTCAGTACAGAAGTGTCTCTTGGGAACCTCATTCTGAGTAAGAGGATAATTAAGAGAAAAATTCTGATCTGAGTAAGTGCTCCAAAGGGATCCCTCACAGTAGCTTATAGTTTAAGGGAAGAATGTATTAGACTTTCTATCCATAAGGGATTTCTCT
Source organism: Neomonachus schauinslandi (assembly GCF_002201575.2). Lineage (NCBI taxonomy): Eukaryota > Metazoa > Chordata > Mammalia > Carnivora > Phocidae > Neomonachus > Neomonachus schauinslandi. The sequence goes on along the minus strand of NC_058416.1, from coordinate 29,334,408 downwards.
ATGTTTTAAGTCATCTGTTATGCTCATTATACCCTTTGTGATTTTTTTTCTTCATAACAATCATCTTTTGTTTAATTCGTACTTAGTTACCTTATACCTATATTTCTATTTAAGGAGTTCTTATTTTTAAATCTTTAAAAAAGAATTTGTACACTCTAAGAATGTCTCTGTGTTGACTTTCTCTCCAGTAAACATGCTAATCTCTTTTATTGGTTTTAATAGTTTCTAGTTCTCTTGGATTATCAATGCTGAATAATAATTCATTTCATATTTCTTATTGAATTGACTACAACCTAGAGATAGGGAAAGTGGGCTTTCCTTTATTGTCCTCAGTTTAATGGGAATATTTAAGAAGTATCACCTTTGAGTATATAATGAATGCTGTTGGTAGAGATTTTTTTTTAATTCACATTGCATCCTTTTCCTTATGTTCCCCTTTAGTTGAGAAAACTAGTTTTTTAATTATAAATGAGTGTTGAATTTTTCAAATGCTTTTGAATATCTCTTTAAAAGACCATGTTTCTTTTCTCCTTTTATCTGTGGCAAGTAATATAAATAGTTTTCTGATGATGAATCACCCTTGGATTCCTAAGATACACTACTTAATCATCATGCATTTTTCATTATACTAAAGTGTATTTCCTAGAATTTTATTTAAGAATTTTGCATCTATGTTAGTAAGTAATATTTGCCTATAGTTTTCTTTTATTGCATAGTCCTTTTTTTTTTTTTTTTTGCAATCAAGTTAAACTCCTGATAAATGACTTGGATATATGTTCCTCAATTTTTAACTCTCTGCAGTTTGAATAAGATAGTTATCATCTCTGCCTTGAAGTTGTGTTCAAACTCATTAGTAAAACTATCTACTTCTTTTGTCTTTTTCCTTTCTTTTTTTTTTGAGGAAAGTGTCTTTTATTACTGGTCCAATTACATAAATATTTATAGTTTTATTAAGTGTTTCTATCTCTACTCAAATTAATTTTGATAATTATTATTTTGTTAGGCAATAAATTATTTCATGTAAGTTTTCAAATTCATCACAAAAATTTTTATAATCTCTTATATTTTAAAAATATTTTATTCTCTTTGTTTATGTTTATTAATTCTTAATGTTGTCTATTTGTATCTTTTCCCCTGATTTATGTTGGTAGAAGGATATATATTTTTATTTATATTTACAGAGAATCTGGTTGTAGTTTTGGTGCTTTTTTCCATTGTTTCTGTGCTTTAAATTTCATTAATTCCCACGTATCCTTAGTATCTTATTTTTCTTACCCAGTTTTACTATAATCTGTTATTTTCCCAGCTTCTCGAAGTCAATGCATATATCCTTTAAAGCTGTGCTTCTACCTTTAAATGACTTTAACTGTATCCCAAGAGTTCTTATTTAGTACTTTCATTTTCATTCATTTCTAATATCTGGTAATTTCCATTTTGATATTCTCTTTACCCATACATTAATTAGTAATGTTTTTATAAGTTTGCAAACATTTGTGTTTGGGGAAAAAAAACTTAATTGTTGACTTCAAATTTAATTGATTTACAGTCAGACATTGTGGTATATGTGCTATCAATTATTTGAAATAGCTTGAGATTTCCTTTGAAATCTATTATGTAATCTATTTATGTTAATTGGCCATATGTAAACATATATTGATTAGGGTTGTTAACTGTGGTAATCAAGTCTTCTATTTCCTTGCTGAATTGTTTGTAAGCAAGAACTCTCAGTTTACAATAAAAATGGATTAAAAAAAATCTCTGAATTTGAAAATGGATTTACTAAATTAATTGTAAAATAATCCTGACAGTTTTGCTTTATGTATTTGAATGCTATCTTGTCAGTTTACATTATGATACTTTCTTTGTGCATTTTCTCATTCATTATTATGTAATGTGATTTATTCATTTTAAGGAATTCTGCTTTTAGTTCTCATTTGCATGTTATTAAAATTTTTGCATCAACACTCTTAAGTCAGTGTTTCATAGATTAGCTCTTTCTATTCCTTGATTTTAAACATTTTTATGTAATTTTGTTTCAGATGTGACATTTACACAGTATATGGCAGAATTTCTAAATCATTTGGGAGTGATAAACAAATTAATCTCTACATATCCATTGATTTTTGTTAATATATTTTAATTTATTTCTACTATTGTATGGTGTTTTCTATTTTGAATTGTTTTCCTCTGCTTTAACTTCTTTTATTTTTTCCACCTTCCTATGTCCAGATGAATTTTTTTTACTGTATTTTACTCTCTTAATTCTGTTTTGATTCAGTAACAATACATTATATTTTAGTTAGTTAGGCAATTCCCTTAATTATTTAACACAAAAATTTTTAACATTTACAGTTGGCCCTTAACATGGGTTTGAACTGTGTGGGTTACTTACATGTGGATTTTTTTAAAATAAATACAGTACAGTACTATTAATGCATTTTATCTTCCTTACAATTTTTTTAAATAATATTTTCTTTAGCTTACTTTGTTGTAAGAAAACAGTATATAACACATATAAAATACAAAATGTGTTAATCACTTATGTTATCAATAAGACTTCTGGTCAACAATAGGCTATCAATAGTTAAGTTTTGGTGAGTTAAAAGTGAGTTTTCAGTTGTATTGGGGTCACCCTTAAGCGCACCCCCCACCGTTGTTCAGGGATTAACTGCATTTTTAATAACATACTTCTAAAAATTTAAATTTCTTCATTTAAACAGGACAAGTAGCTTAAACATGTTTCACGCACACATTGAAAATCTGGCTCTCTCTGTTTTTATTGCTATCTGTAGTTTTAGTTTTAAATTTCTAATACATGGGATGCCTGGGTGACTCAGTTGGTTAAGCGTCTGCCTTCAGCTCAGGTTGTGATCCCAGGGTCCTGGGATCAAGTCCCACATTGGGCTCCCTGCTCAGTGAGGAGCCTGCTTCTCCCTCTGCCTGCCACTACCCCTGCTTGTGCTCTCTTTCTCTCTCATTTTCTCTCTGACAAATAAATAAATAAAATCTTTTAAAAAATAATAATAAATTTCTGATACATAACTAATTAATATTTTACAGTCATGGTTAAGTTGGTCTACATAATTCATTTACTAAATCTTTACTTTTGTTCTTTCTTGTGTCCCATAACATGCCAAAGTTAATCTTTTTTTTTTTTTTCTTATTGAAGTGACTATTTCAGTAATTGTTTGGCTGAAGATGGGAGAATGGTAAGCCTTGTTTTTCCAGTGTATCTGGTCATGTTTTTATTTTCCCTCATTCTTAACTATGCACTGTTTAAAAAACATCCCTCCAGGTCATCTGATTCTGATTCTGTGGATGGATTTGAGCCTTTTAATTGGCTTTAAGTGAATTTAGAACTCTGCCAGTTGTATGTGACAGATAGCAATGTAAAATCATTCTTATCTGTAGATACCTAAACTCTGTCCAAGAGAGATTCAGTTGACTTCCACTCTGGTAGAAGATAGTTATGCCTCTATTTGCACATTCCTTTCAATATTCCTGATCTATGAATGTGTCTGATGTTTGTAGTATCCCTTGAATTGCTTGTAAAATCCTATTGATTACCTGATTAATAATGAATTAAACATTACCTTTAACACATGGTCATTTTTTAAAAATATGATCATTTTATATCTGATTTTACTTGATTTTATATCTGATTTTACATGATTTTACTTTTATTTGGAAATTATCCTCTAACACAGGTATACAAATTTGGCAGGAATAGTCATGAGACCAGTTAAGTTTTTAAGTGTCTGTTAGACAACTGAGAGGAGACGTTGAGTCGGTATTTGGATTTTTAAATCTCATTTGGGAGAAGGGTCTGTTCTATAGCCATGGATTTGGGAACAGTAAACATCTAGATAATATTTAAATTTGAAAGGATAAGCTCACTAAAGAAGTATATGTAAATGAATAAGAGTACTAAGGACTAAATTCTGGCATGCCACATTACTGTGGTAACAGAACAGCATTTTAAATACATTTTAAATTATTTTAGATCATCAACACATTTATTTACCCTGCTGTCTTGTCACATTTAAAATTGTGTAGTATATGCAGTCATAGAAGACAGTAAATATTTGTCAAGTGCATCTATTTATTCATTTTATTTTTCATTCTTTTATTTTATCAATATTGAATTAAATACTATTTATCTCTGGTCCAAGTCTAACCATGTCAACTCAAGAATTTATAATTGGTTAGATTGGTTTACACATAATTTCATTCATTTCCTTCTAGGCTTTAGTATTTTGCAGATAATTATAGGTTCACATGATAAAAGTTTGACTCCTTCTCTTAGAAGACTGTTTCATATTACACAATCTTCTGGCATGTGATTCTCTCAAACTCTCTGTATCAGTACAATTTAATTCTCTGCCAGTGTTATTATCCCACATGTCACCTTGCCTAATAATTTTATATATTTATATATATAAAATATAATATATATATTATATATATAACTGTTTACATCCTATTAAGATGGTGCTTTATATACTTGCTTTAGCCTTCTTGACCCGAATTTCCTAGATTCATCCATTTTGTAGAGAAAAATGATAGAAAATTTACAAACACTCTTCTTTTTGCTAGGTTGACAACAAGGAAAAAATAAAACAATCAAACTCATTTATGGCTATAACTTTCTAAAATGGTGAAGGACGTAGTTTCCCTAAAAATTTTAATAAGTCACCAGGCAAGCACTACTGTCAAAAAGCTCCAGTTTCTTTCCCTAAAACTATGATATTGACTTCAAAGTATACAGTTTTTAAGAGTCTCCACTGAAAAGGGCTATACCACAGATATTTATTACATAAAGTTGCAAAAATCAGATCATCAGTTTACACATTAGCATCTTTCATGCCCCACTTGATAAAAATCTAACAGAACTGAAATTCGGGAATATTCTTGGTTACATAATAAGAAGCCAATAAAGCTCCCACTGAGGAGCCCATAGAAGAATCTGTAAAAGTCTCCTAATTGAAGAAATATCCAAAATACTGGGTGAGAATTGATCTGACATTCAAGGAATGGATAAAGATGTGGTATAGATACACAGTGGAATATTACTCAGCCATCAAAAAGAATGAAATCTTGCCATTTTCAGTGATGTGGATGGAACTAGAGTGTATTATGCTAAGCGAAATAAGTCAGAGAAAAAGCAAATACCATATGATTTCACTCATGTATGGAATTTAATAAGCAAAATAGATGAACATAGGGGAAGGGAAGGGAAGGGAAAATAAAATAAAGATAAAAACAGAAAGGCAAATAAGATAAAAACAGAGAGAAAGGCAAACCATAAGAGACTCTTAACTATAGATAACAAACTGAGGGTTGCTGGAGAGGAGGTGGGTGGGGAAAAGGGCTAAATGGGTGATGGGCAGTAAGGAGGGCACTGAGTGTTGGATGTAAGTGATGATAAGCAAATTCTACTCTTGAAAATAATACTACACTATATGTTAACTAACCTGGAATTTAAATAAAAACTTGGGAAAAAATAAAATTAACAACAACATAAAAAGAAATAGAAACACATTTAAAAATAAGGTCTGATAATTTATTACAGCAAGGAAAAGGGGATGAGAAAATGTGATTACAGCTATGAAATTCAAGAAACAGAATCCTCATATCAAATTAAGTAATATTTACTGTGGGCTCCATGCTGTCTTGTATTGATGAAATAAACTTCTAAAGGCAAAATCTGATCTTTTTGATCAATTTCAGTTTGCCATAGTTCTTTGTAGGTCCTACCACATGCAAATTTCCAGACGCATTTCAGTTTTTATCACAACACCGATTGTCCTTTAGGGTGCACCTAAGATCCAACTGCTTTTTCTTCTTTAATAGATGTAACAGATGTAATAGATGTTCAGAGAATGATGCAAATTTGGGGAATTCTTCACTTGTTGTTTCAGGCCTCTGAGCCTTTGCTTGTGCTGTGCCCTCTTCCTGGGATGTCCTTTCTTAATCCTTATTCACTTTACCTGTTCCCTACCACAGGTGTTGTTCTTTTCTACCTCAGTCTGAGTCAGTCATTCTATTTTTCTTCTAATAGCGGTTCCTACGTTATTGCAACCTTGCCTGGGCCTTTGTCTTTGATGCTTCACAGAGTGTAACCTGTAAACACGCTGTAAACATTTTCCCTTCTAGGCATCCACTGACCTTCTCTGTTTGGGGAATCCCCACCTTATGAAGCTTGGTAGGGGAAAACATGCACCCCTATAAAAGCTGAAAATATTGGGGCACCTGGGTGGCTCAGTCAGTAAGCATCTGCCTTTCGACTCAGGTCATGTTCCCAGGGTCTTGGGATCCAGCCCCGCATCGGGCTCCCTGCTCGGAAGCCTGCTTCTCCCTCTCCCACTCCCCCTGCTTGTGTTCCCTCTCTCACTGTCTCTCTCTGTCAAATAAATGAATAAAAATCTTAAAAAAAAAAAAAGCTGAAAATATTGAATTATCTGCTTTCCAAATTCCCTTGCATTTGTGGCCTGGACAAGTGGACTAGATCCCATTAATCAGAAACGCAGGCAAGACTTTGACTCAAGAGTACAAGACTGACTTAGGACTCAGGAAGGACCTGAGAGGAGCTCTCTTTTTACATCTGGAAGTAACAGAATCAGAGACTTCAAAGTGAAATTCCTAGTATTTGAAGACAGGGGGATTCATTTCAGCATCTGCTTGTGGTCCTTAGCTCTTATAACTGAGACTGGTTCTGTAGTGTTCCCAACAATTCCATCAACTATCTAAAAATATCCCCAGCAAACTCCTTGTCATCCTAATCAGCCAAATTTGCTATCTTCCCAGGGGCAGAGATCATCTATGTTTTTCTTTTTTTTTTTTCCTCGGTGTTTCTATCAACTCCAGTGATCTCTAACTAAGAGTAATTGATCAATAAATATTTGGTATTCTCAATCACCTCCTCCATGGGGAACCTGTCTTTCAGATGGTAGTAAACTTACACTGTGTACCTGCAAGTCAGTGATAGAGCTGGAAAAGAGGAGGTGGAAATGGAAAAGAGGAAGAGATGGAGTACCAACTGGGAATTTGTCTTTGATAAGGTCATCCATGAGGTCCTTGGTACCCCAATTGTTGTTTGATGATTTCCACATTCACATTGACCTACAGATATGTAAATTTTACTTCATGGACCTCATTTTTCTTTGGCTGGAAAAATCAAAATGCCGCGCACAACACTTGTTCTCTGGAAATTGAGCATAAGAGATTCTTCTGTCTTCATTAAGGTGTTAATGAGCTAGGTCAGATGTTTATAGATTTTCATCAAATTAATCAAAGAACCCTATAGTCAACTTGACTTCCTTTTTCCAAAGTTCATTAAAATATAATCTTTGGCAATTAAATGGAGCATTGCTTATCTGTTGCTGGGATACCATTACCTCCTCTAGTCAAGAAGGTCCTTATGATGGAGAGAGAGAAAAATAATGTTTGGCCATTTGCCCATCTGGAAGGTATTCATCATTAACAGAATATTTGGTTTCATAAGCTACTGTAGCATTCTAGAGCTAAGAAAAAAAAATAGTCTGAAGAATTTCTTTTACAGTTGTGGAAAATTTGTCCTAATAGCAAGAGTTCAAATATTTAAGTTCACTTAGAAAATTAGGGGTAAGGTCTGGGCTACTATATTGTATCATATTTTTATCCATTTTGTTCTTGTTCCTAAATAAAGATTGCATTGTGGCTAGACGATCTCCATTGTCCTCAGCAAAATATGTTTAATTTCTGACTCTACACCCTTGTGTGTAATTGTTCTTTTGTGCTAGAAAATTATCTTCAATTCTCTCTCTCTATATATATATCAAAATCAAACTCATCAGTAGCAGGAGTCCTAGACTGAGCCTAAAGAGAAATTTAGGGCTATTATGTCATGTCTGGCAAACTTGGTAGTTCAGGACACTAGGAACCTCATTAAGAAAAAAACCATTTACTCCCATAAACAGATGGACACTGAAGACTGAAAGTACCTACTCCCTCCTCTCATGAACCTGTCTTTACTCTTCCATTGTCTTCATTAGCATAACAGTATTATTCCAGGAAACTCTTCACCATGCAAATAACTTGATTGCTCATTACAGGAGTTGCCCAAAAGACCCATCAATGTTTCAACTGAATTTATGCTGTGTTATTTTCATCAATCCTACCATTCTACCATAATCCTTATCTAGTCCTAATCAAATTCCCACTTTCAAATACCTGCCTTAAACCAAATTTCAAATTCTTCATAAATCCTTTTCTTGCCTTTCCCCCTCAGAGACACTCCAAAGGTCTCTAATTCTCCTTTACTGTGGTAAATGATAAACTCAGCTTTGTTTTATTAACAGGTTGTGTTGGTTATTATATCTGGGGGGGGAAGACATTTGACATTACACAAAAGCTGAAGAATTTTCTGGGGGAAAAAGGTGTCCTCATGGAAGAAAGAGTCCAGAATCATGAATTTGATAAAGAAATCAAGTGTGAGTCATTGAGATGACAATTCTCTATATAGCAAAGTGTTTCTTCCTTTTTTTAAGATTTATTTATTTATTTGAGAGAGACAGAGAGTGAGCATGTGCATGTACACGTGAGTTGGGGGGGGGAGGGGCAGAGGAAGAGGGAGAGAATCTCAAGCAGACTCCCTGCTGAGTGCTGGGCCCACCGTGTGGCTCGATCTCACAACCCATGAGATCATGACCTGAGCCAAAATCACAAATTGGACACTTAACCGACTGAGCCACCCCGGGTGCCCCACAAAGTGTTTCTTAACATATTTTGTCTTCTGTTTCTGACCACCATGAGAAAAATGATCAAAACTTAATGATAATTAAAGACTCTATAGGATACTGAGAAAACTACTTGGGTATTCTTGTTAGTCAAGGTTACCAGGAAACAAGTAATGGAGTAACTTATGACTAACATAGTAGGGGAAAGTAAAGATTGCTGGAAAACATCACCCAGTAAAAAGTAATAATAAAAAATAACCATTAATCTTAGCAAGTATAGTGAGCTGGACTTGATTACAGCAGCAGTCTGTCCTAGGGATTCTGTGGAGAACACAGCCACTGATTGCAACTCAGATCCTATCACTCTTAGATTCTATCACTTACTTCCAGATTCCCCAGAAAGAAAAATTCCCAGTGTGGGTTAGGTATCTATACCTGAATGCTCTGACCCTGAATGTAGGTTCATGTGCAGAGCCTCGTGGACCTCATCTAGTGTTATGTGGCAGCTAGAAAGTACAGACTTGCTTAAAGAAGAAGTATGAACTCAGCACTTAGAGATAACTACTTTAACATTTTAGTGTATATTTGTCCAGACATTCCAATGCTTATTTTAAATAGGTAAATCTGCATTTTTATTTAATAAAACTATTTATAATCTCAGTAGTTTTATCATATGGTCATTTAAGCTTACAAATATATTTAAAACATATTCCCATGTAAACAAGTAATTAACTAGATCATTTTAATGACTTATGTAAATTCACTGAGTGGATATACTCTATTGCCAATTTGTTGTATATAATTTTAAACAATCTCCACTGAAAATTCTTACACATATATATTGTCATCTTTATTTCCTTATATTTAGGAATATAGTTACTGCTTCACATAATATGCCCACTGTAAAGTTTTAGCTACATATGATCAAATTGCATCCAGCAATAGTCCAAGTTACACTCTAAACGAGAGTGAATGAGATATGCAGTTTTATTGCAATTGCATTAGTAAGATTTATTTTTGATTGTTTGCAATCAGATAGATTGTTTTCATATGAGTTTCTCTGTTTTCTATTATTAATAGAGGAGTTGGGTATTTTTAGTATTTACTGTTTGTGTTTCTGCTTTTGTAGTTTTCTCTTTTCTGTGTTTCACTAATTTTCTCTGGATATATCCATTTTTTTTCTCCTATTGCCTAAAATAAGTTTTCTTTCATTAAAGATGTAGAATTTTGGTCGGGTATATATGGAGTAAATATTATTCCTATTTATGTTTTGTCTTTTAATTTTATTTATAGTGCTTTTATTATATTAAGAAAACAAATGTTTTGAAGTCAAATTAGTAATTCTCTTGTTTTTATAGTTTCTAACTTTGAGCATAAAGTGTATAGGTCCTTCCTAATTCCAAGACATTATAATTATTGATTGATTTACATTTTCTTCTAGTAATTTTATAGTTACCTTTACTCTTAAAATGTCAAATCTATTTTGAATTGTTTTATTATGAGGCATAGGTCTACGTTTATTTCCTTCCTAAAGAAATAAATTATTTCAACAGCTTTTTGTGATTGGCTCTCATCCATTTACTAATTTATACCTAAATCTGTTTCTAGAATCTAAAATCAGACATTTTTGTTATACTTCTCAGATGTCTTTTATTTTTCTGCCTGTCTTCCTATACCAGTACAATACTGTTTGAATTACTGAGGTACTGTCATGTGTTTTAAGTTTTAGTAGAGAATTACCTCCCTCACTATCTCTTTGTTCAAAAGTGTGGCTCCTCAGAGGCTTTTATTATTTAGATAAACTTTAGAATCATGTATCAACCTCCAAAAATAATGCCCTAGAAGTTTTCTTTGGAATGAAATTGATTTATAAATTAAATTGATGGAAAATTTGATGTGTGTGTGTAATATCAAAGCTTGTTTGATTAAAATACAAACTTCATTAGTGGAAGGTATTAAAAATAAACAGACAAACTCATGTCATTTTAAAGCTGCATTAGTGAGATCATTTTGGTTATTAGCAACTGAAACTGATTCTGATAAATAAACCCCAGATGGATTTGTTGGAAAAATCAGGATAGCTCCTGAAGGGGAAGGCAGAGGCACCCAGAGAGCTCTGGAAACCAAGGGAGCCCCTGACTTGCCATGAAATGACTTGTGTCCATCACTTTCTGTCCTTTTCTGTATAGGGAGTGTGTTAAGTTACATACGTTTTATTTTGTTTTATTTGCATCAGAACATACAATGTGCAAAAAACAAACACAAAAAAAACCCACATTCACACACACACACACACACACACACACACACCCCACACCTTAAATATATTGCTTAATTGCCCAAAGTAAACACTTGGATAATCACCACTGAAATCAAGACAGAGTATTGTCAGCACTTTCAAGTCTCCCCTTATGGCCTTTGCAATCTCTACTTCCCTTCCCCCCCCCCACCCCCACCAAAGTAATTATACTTTTAACATAGTATCATTTTGCCTGTTTTTAACTTTAATATCAGTTGAATTATATATCACATTAATTTTTATCTGGCTTCTTTGACTCACTATTATGTTTGCTAAGTGTGTAGCTGTAGCTTTTTCTTGTTCTCTGCAGTACTGGAGAATATCCCATTGTATGAACAGTTCAGTTTATTCATCTTTTTCCTCCTACTATTGGTGAACACTTTTATCATTGTTTTTCTCCTATGATTAATTCTGCAAAGAATGTTCTTGTGCATTTCTCTTGGTGCATATCATCCCTCTGGTGAATATATACCTAAAAGTGGGGCATGGCACATGTATATTTTCAACTCTGGCAAATAATATCAAACACCTTTCCAAAGGGGTTATGACAGTTTATACGCCTACTGTCAATCAGACTTTCCCCCTTAGTCCACATCCACAAAAAAGATTGATTGTGTGAATCTTTGTGACTTTGCCATTCTGAAGAATATGTAGTGATATCTCATTGTGGTTTTAACTGCATTTCTCTGATTATTAATAAAGCTGAGTCTATTTTATAGGTTAACTGGCCATTTGTATATTCTCATTGGGATATCCTCTTTTGTAAAATTTCTGATTAGTGGCTTGCCTATATTAATATTTGGTTGTCATTTTTCTTTTTAATTTATATAGGTATTTTATTTATCCCAGATATAAGCACTTTGCTCAAGGTGTTACAAATATATTATTTTTAATACTTTGCCGTGCACTGTCTTAATGGCATCTTTTAGTGAAAAAAATTCTTAATTTTACTATAGTCAAATTTGCCAATTCTTACTATTGGTATTGTTTCCTTTGTCCTGCTTAAAAAACAGCTCATGTTCTAAAGTAATAAATGATGTTCTAGGAAATCTAATGTTTTACCTGTCATGTATCAATCTTTAATATTCTTGGATTGGCTTTTTACTAACTGTATGAGAAAGGGAATCATGCATTTGTTTTTAACTCAGCTATCTAATTGTCCTAGCTCCCTATGGCTCTGGTGGATTATCAAATCATGCTCTTTCACTGAAAATTGCCCTAATTTGGACAATAAAATTATGATCACCCTCCAACTGATCAAGCAGTGTTTATTTTAAAAGACAAGCGTAAACTCATTGCTCAGCAGTAAGTTTTATCTCAAATTCAATTTCCACAGGTATGTAGTTCTGTTCTTGGACTCTATTATATTCAGAGGTATAATTGCTTATTCTTGTACCAATACCAAACTGTTTTAAATCAGCTGTATAATAAATTCTGTTATCTCCTATAATAAACCATTATTTCCTCTCATTTTGTTTATCTTCAAGACAGAGCTCTTCTTTTTCCTTTTCCTTTTCACATAATTTTAGGTATAATTTATTAATTTTAAAAAGTTCTGATTTTAGTTGGGATTTAGTTGGGATTGAATCTCTTAATGAATTTGCATATCTTAATTCATGTGTAGGTAATATTTATCCACTTAAGTATCCTTCAATTTTTTTAAGCGATACTTAATAGTTTCTGTATAGATGTCTTATCCATAATTCATTAGTTTAATTCCTAGATATTTGATATATTTGCTACTATTTAAAATATCTTTAGCTTAATTTTATTAAGTGTGTGTAACTGGTATAAAGAAATAAAATTAATTCTTATCTATTAACTTTAACAGGCAGCAGCCTCAGTAAACATATTATTTCTAATAAACAGATTCCTTTGGATTTTGTTAGAAAAAAACATACTGTATGACAATACTATAATTTTCAAATTCTTATATCATTTATTTATTTTTATTGCTTTATTATAGGGCCCATATTTTATAGGACACTGTTAAAAGAAAGAGTGGGCATCTTTATCTCCTTCCCAGTGTTATAGGAAAATATTTCAATATTTCACTATTAAGGAAAATATCTACTATAGTTTTTTTATATACCCATTATGAAATTAAAGAAGCTCTCCTCTACTCATAGTTTACTAAATGTTTATTTATAAGTAAATGTTAAATTTTATCAAATTGCTTTTTCTCATCAATTGAGCAATACTGTGATTTTTCTCTTTTACTTGGTGAATGTAATGAATTATATTGACTAAGGTAAGGGTAGATTCCCAACCTCCTAGAAGATACGAGGAATAACAAGAAACCAAAGGAAATAACTAAGCAGTTAAATACGAAGCAGTGGCTGCCACAATTCCAGAGGTGCCAAAAGAGATAGTAAGACTCAGTGTGGCAGTTTATCACTCACAAGCAGAGCCACAGCAGGAGATTCTGCATGTAACACAGTTCCACTGAGACCAAGCCCCACTGTATGATGCGGCCAGCCTGGATGATGCCTGTACACCCTGGATTGTGCTGTAGCTGAGGACACCAGGGTCAAGTGCTCAGCATCTTTTGTAGAAACCACAAACAAGCCAGCCTCACTTCCCCAAGGAGTAACCGGTTGCATGGTAGTCATGCTAAAAGGTCTCAGGGTCAGAGGATGGTTAGGCCTTGCAGTTTGACACAGCAGAGATAAGAAGGGCTGGCCCTTGGAGGACTGTTTTCCTCAACCATCAATTTTTCTTTCAGTCTAATTTGACAATCTCACTTTTTTATTAGGAATATTTAGTTATTTACATCTAATGTAACTAGAGATATACTTGAATTTATACCTGCCATCTTTTTTTTTCTATTTGGCACAACTTGTTTTATTTACCACTTATTTCCTCCTCTCTTGTCTTTTTACCAATTAATCAAATTTAATCCCCTTTTTCTGCTACTGATCTTTTAATCATACATTTTTTTACTATTTTTCTAGTAGTTATCCTAGAAATAAATCTTTAATTCATTTCCATCAATTAAAAATTATTATTTTTACCATTTTCCTGATGCTACTAGAATTTAGAAACTTTTTCTCTCTTTTGCCTCCTCCAAACAATCTTGTTCCTGTCACCGAGCATCTTAGCCATGCATTTATTTGTATTTTGTGCACTACGTGCTAGTTTGTATAATGCATAATGCTTTTAACATCCCCAACAAATTATAGTTTTGTAGTGTTAATGTTTATTTTTTAAAATATTTTTTGTTGAGGTGAAAGTTCCATAACATAAAATAGCCACTTTAAGGTAAATGATTCAGTGACATTTACTGCATTCATGATGTTGTGCAAGCACCACCTCCTTCTAGTTCCCAAATATTTTCATCACCCCAAAGGAAACCCTGTACCCATTGGACAGTTGCTTTTCCTTTCACCCTTCTCCTTCCCCTGGCAAACACTAGTAGTAGACATTCTGCTTCCATGGATTCAATACTTTTATATAAGTATTTTATGTAAGTGGAATCATGGAATATGTGTGTTTTTATATCTGACTTCTTCCATTTAACATAATGTTTTCAAGGTTCATCCACATTTTATCATGTATTTTATTGATTTTAGGCTGAGTAATATTCCATTGTAATGGATATACCACATTTTATGATCTATTCACCTGTTGATAGACATTAAGGGTGTTTTTATCTTTTGGCTGTTGTGAATAGTGCTGCTGTGAACATGTTTGCAACACATTTGTTTGAGTGTTTTGTTTTGTTTTTCAGTTCTTTTAGGGATATATCTAGGAGTGGAATTGCTAGGTCATATGTAATTCTATGTTTAAATTTATGAAGATCTGTGAAATTGTTTCCATAGAGGCTTAAACATTTTACAGTCCTATCAGCAATGTAAAAGGGTTTCCATTTCTGTATATCCTTGCTAACACTTACTATTTTCCATTTTTAAAATTATAGCCATTTAAGAGAGTGTGAAATGGATCCTTACTGTAGTTTTGATGTGCACTTACCTAATGACACTGATGTTCAACATCCTTCCATGTGCTTGTTAGCCATTTGCATATCTTCTTTGGAGAAATATCTATTCAAGTAATTTGCCTAGTTTTAAATTATGTTGTTTGTATTTTTTTCTTTGTTATTATTATTATCTTTTATTTAAATTGAATTAGCCAACATCATTAGTTTCAGATTAGAGTTCAGTAATTCATCAGTTGTATATAACACCCAGTGCTCATCACATCACATGGCCTCCTTAATGCCCATCACCCAGTTACCCTATCCCCCAACCCACCTCCCCTCCAGCAACCCTGTTTCTTTCCCACAGTTAAGAGTCCCTCATGGTTTGTGTCCCTCTTTGATTTCTTCCCATTCCGTTGTCCCTCTCTTCCCCTATGATCCTTTGCACTATTTCTTATATTCCTCATGAGTAAAACCATATGATAATTGTCTTTCTCTTATTGACTTACTTCTCTCAACATATACCCTCCAGTTCCATCCACGTTGATGTAAATGGTAAAATTTCATCCTTTCTGATGACTGAGTAATATTCCATTGTGTGTATATATATGTATACACACATCTTCTTTATCCATTCATCTGTGGATGGACATCTGGGCTCTTACCATAGTTTGGCTACTGTGGACATTGCTGCTATAAATATTGGGGTGCAGATGCCCCTTTGGATCACTACATTTGTCTCCTTGGGGTAAATACCTAGTAGTGCAATTGCTGGGTCGTAGGGTAGTTCTATTTTTAACTTCTTGAGGAACCTCCATACTATTTTCCAGGGTAGCTGTACCAGCTTGCATTTCCACCAACAGTGTAAGAGAGCTCCCTTTTTTCACATCCTCACCGACATTTACTGTTTCCTAACTTTTAAATTTTAGCCATTCTGACTGGTGTGAGTTGGTATCTCATTGTGATTTTGATTTGTATTTCCCTGATGCCAAGTGATGTGAAGCATCTTTTCATATGTCTGTTAACCATCTGGTTGTCTTCTTTGGAGAAGAGTCTGTTCATGTCTTCTGCCCATTTCTTGACTGGATTATTTGCTTTTGGGTGTTGAATTTGGTAAGTTCTTTATAGATTTTGGATACTAGCCCTTTATCAATATGTCATTTGCAGATATCTTCTCCCATTCTGTCGGTTGCCTTTTAGTTTTGTTGACTGTTTCCTTTTTGTGAAAAAGCTTTTTATCTTGATGAAGTCCCAGTAGTTCATTTTTGCTTTTGTTTCCCTTGCCTTTAGAGACATGACTAGCAAGAAGTTGCTGTGGCCAAGGTCGAAGAGGTTGCTGCCTCTATTCTCCTCTAGAATTTGATGGATTCCTGTCTCACATTTAGGTCTTTAATCCATTTTGAGTTTATCTTTATGTATGGTGTAAGAAAATGGCCCAGTTTCATTCTTCTACACGTGGCTGTCCAATTTTCCCAACACCATTTGTTGAAGAGACTGTCTTTTTTCCACTGAATATTCTTTCCAGCTTTGTCAAAGATTAGTTGATCACAGAGTTGAGGGTCCATATCTGGGTTCTCTGTTCTGTTCTGTTGATCTGTGTGTCTGTTTTTGTGCCAGTACCATACTGTCTTGATGATTACAGCTTTGTAATAGAGCTTGAAGTCTGGCATTGTGATGCCACCAGCTTTGGTTTTCCTTTTCAACATTCCTCTGGCTATTCAGGGTCTTTTCTGGTTCCATAAAAATTTTAGTATTATTTGTTCCAGCTCTGTGAAAAATGTCAATGGTATTTTGATAGGGAGTGCATTTAATGTGTAGATTACTCTGGGTAGCATAGACATTTTAACAATATTTATTCTTCCAATCCATGAGCATGGAATGTTTTCCATTTCTTTGTATCTTCCTCAATTTCTTTCATAAGTGTTCTGTAGTTTTCAGAGTACAGATCCTTTACCTCTTTGGTTAGGTTTATTCCTAGATATCTTACAGTTTTTGGTGCCGTTGTAAATGGGATTGATTCCTTAATTTCTCTTTCTTCTGTCTCATTGTTAGTGTATAGAAATGCAACTGATTTCTGTGCATTGATTTTCTATCCTGCCATGTTGCTAAATTCCTGTATGAGTTCTAGCAATTTTGGGATAGAATCTTTTGGGTTTTCCACATAAAGTATCATGTCATCTGAGAAGAATGAGAGTTTCACTTCTTCTTTGCCAATTTGAATGCCTTTTGTTTCTCTTTGTTATCTGATTGCTGAGGCTAGGACTTCTAGTACGATGTTGAACAACAATGGTAAGAGTGGACATCCTGTTTATATTTTTATTGTTAGTTTGATATTCATTTTATTTACTCATATTATTAAACTTTCCTTTATTCTTTTCTTTCCTGAATTTACATATTTTTGTCTCACATGGTCTTTTTTGGCTGAAGAAGTTCTTTTAGCGTTTCTTTTTTAAGTGATGGCCTTTTGATGAAAAATTTCCTCAAGTGTTTGTGTGAACATATCTTTATTTCACCTTTGATTCTGAAGGATATTTTTACTGGGCATAGAAATTCAGGCTAGCCATATTTTTTTTTTATTCAAGCCTTTAAATAACTTTTTTTCATTATTTTCTTTTTCCCATTTGTCTTTTTCTCTTTCTTTCTTTCTTTCTTTTCTTTCTTTCTTTTCTTTCTTTCTTTTCTTTCTTTCTTTCTTTCTTTCTTTCTTTCTTTTTCCTTCCTTCTTTCTTTCTTTCTTCTGTTCTTTCTCTTTTGTCTCTTAAAAAGTCAGTTATCAGTCTTATAGTGGCCTTTTGTATGGTAATTGTTATTTCCCTCAGAGTACTTAAAATATTTTCTTTGTCTTTCAGCATTTTATGGTCAACTTGGGTGGTTTTTCTTTGTGACTATGATGCTTGGTTGGTTTTCACTGACATTTTTAAATCCATGAGTTGGCATTTTTAATCATTTTTGAAAAAAATTTTGGTAGTATCTTTTCAAATATTCTTCTGTGTATTCTCTCTTTCTTCTGTCCTTCTGAAAAGCCAATTCTAATGTTAGAACTTTTAAGTGCATTCCACAGTATTTCCCAATTTCTGTGTTATACTCTTCCTCTTTTGTCTTCTTTTCCCTCTATGATTCACTTTTATTATTTTCTATTTACCTGTCTAATTTTGTATTCAGCTCTGTCCATTTTTTGTAAATAGATCTACTAAATTCTTCATTTCAGATAGTTTATGCTTTATCCCTGTAGTATCCATTTAATTGATTTTGATAGATTTCCATTTGCTGCTGAAACCTTCCATCTTTTACCTGATCTTCCCATTTAATCCTGTATATATTAATTAATTAATCGTAGTGATTTTAAGAATTCTTTAATGCTAATTCTTATATTAGGATTATCTGTAGGTCTGTATTTGTTGTATATTTTTCTTCTTGATTATTGATCACATGGTTTTTCTATACCTGATTTTTCATTATATTCTGAATATCATATATATATCATTTATATATATACACATATATAAACTACTGGTGTTACAATGATGGTATCATCTATCAGTGAGAGTTCACCTGTTCATCTATTAAGCATGAGGGTGGACACTATCACCAAAATTGATCAGAATCTAAATTTTTCAAGGACAGATTGCAGTTTTATTGAACCTTAACAATCTGTGATTTGTCCCTGTTCTTACTGAATTATTCTCAAGAACTTTCACTTGAGTATCTGGCAGATCTTTTCTTTCTCAGTACTGAGAAAATATGAGAGATTAAATTTTATAAAGTTTTCTTCTAGTAACCTTTAGTCTCCTGATATAAACAACTTGAAAGTTTAGCAAAAATTTTGAGATTGACAATTTTTTTTTGTATGTGTTTTCTTATATTCCAGTTTTTCCTGCCAGCCTTGCTTACATATCAAAATTTCTATTAGGTAAAAAAAAAAAAAAAATTCCACTGGTTTCTTTGCCCCCAGGATCAGTCTTCTCTGAGGGCTCAAGCCTGCATCCTCAACCTCTACAAGTGCCTAGAGTCAGTTTCTATTCCCAGATGAGAGGTGACTGTGAATCCTCAGTTTCAATTATGTCTCCCTCCATAACTTTATCTCTTGCATGCTTTTATTTCAGTGCCTGTTTACCTGGTTGATCTCTTCATTCAAAGTGCTGTGAAACTGCAGAGTTCAGTCTTCCTTTGAGATATTTAAGATTAGTTTTTTAAATTGATTTTAAATTAATTTTTAATTTATTTTTAAATTGATGTGTATAGATAGATATTGATAAATAGATATGTATGTTATTTATGATATACACATACACATCCCATAAACTACACTAATCTTAAGTGTACGCCTCAATAAAGTTTTACATATGTATATGTTTTCTAAATCACAACATAGATGAAGACATAGAACATGTCCAGGACTCCAGACCCTATTTTCTTTTTTTCTGATTTAATATTTTTAGGATTCTCATGAGCTTAAACACATGTCTCTTCCCATTCAGTTTCCTCAGGACCATAGACCCTAATTCCTTTTCCTATTATATAATCCCCGAGGCAACCATTATTTTGACTTTGTTGACCATATGTTAAATTACTTATTCTTAAAGTTCATGTCAGTAAAATCATGATATGTACATCTTTTTTCATTTTGTCAACCTAATTTCCATATTACGTAGTAAAATGTATTATATGTTATATACTATAATATATATTATGTTCGATGAATCGATATTAACTTCTCTATCTTCTTGACAGACAATGGGTTCTTTCTAATTTTAAACTACTATGAATAAGGTTTCTCTGGTCATTTTAGTATATGACTTTAGTAGGCCTATGTCCTCATTTCTCTTGGGTATATACTTAAAAGAAGAGTTTCTAGTTCATAAGATAAGCATATATTTAGCTTTAGTAGATACTGCCAGTTTTTCAAAGTTGTCCCAATTTACATTCCCACCAGCAATTCCAGTTATTTACATCCTCACCAACATTTGATATTTTTAATCTTTAAAAAAAATTTAGTCATTTTAACAGATGTGTTGTCATATTTCATAATAACTAATGATGTGGAATATCTTTTCAAATGCTCATTAGTCATTTTGGTTTTCTGTTTCTTTAGTGCTGTTGAATTTTGTCTATTTTTTCAATTGGGTTGTCTTTTTATTGGCCTGTAGAAATTTTTTTTTTTTAATTTATTCTGGATATAAATCCCTGGACATCTTATTGCAGTCTATGATTTCCTTTTTGTAGTCATAATGATATCATTTGATGAGCACAGAAGTTTTTAAGTTTATTCAAGTGTAATTTATTAATGTTTTTCTCCAATGGTTAATGCATTTTTATCGAATTTAAGAAATTCTTGCTTAAACATTCTTATAAACTCATTGTTTTTGTTTTGCCTGTCATATTTTTTGCTGTAATCCATCTCACTTTAATGTAGTTCTTTTGCCCAGCCCAATTATTCACTTTTTTTTTTTTCAGAAGTTGGCTTTTTATTTGAGGACTCACAAGTCTCCAGTTTTGTCACTGATCATTCACAGTCTCTCTCCCTCACTTTGCTAATTTCCTCAAGTAGGAACAATCTTCCTAACCCATAGGCCATGCCCAGAATTGGCATATTTCTGAAAAGGACTGGGGGAATGGCCTTTAATCATTAGCAGATTTCTGGATTGTTTTTCCCTGTTTGGAAGGTTTTATTTTATTTTTGTAATTTCATTTTTGTAATTTTTCTGTCTTTTTGTAGTGGATAGCAGAAGTGTTGCCTTGCCATGATCTACTAGAACCTACTTGGAAGCAGAGGTCTTTCATTGCTTAGTTATTAAATTTGAAACCAATTCTGTATTACTTGGATAAAACAACTCATTGTGTCATACTATCTTTTGTATATATTTCTGGATTTGGTATATAAATTCTTTTTTAGGTATAAGTATGAGTGGCTTTAATATTCTTTTCTTATAATGACATTGTCCAGTTTTGGAATTAAGTTTATTGTGGCCTAATCAAACAAATTGGAATATATTTCATTATTTTACAATCTCTGACTTTGTATAAATTGGCATTACTTCCTTCTAAAATAATTGGTGACTTCTTTAGGAAGTCACCTGTGCAGGCTTTATAAATTGTATTTTTGTAGGAATTATCTGTTTCTGAATTTTAAAATGTACTGGCAATAAATTCAGTGGATACATTCTTTACAGTCTGTAGGATGCCTCTCTATGTATCATTTTCTTCTGGTACAGTGGTAATATGTCTTCTCTTTTTTTATTGGCCAATCTTTCCAGGGGATTATTTAATTGATTATTGTTTTCAAAGAATTACTGGATTAGTTGGTTACTTACCAGTTTTAATATATTCTGGATATAAATCCTTTGTCTGATATCTTCTCCCAGTCTGTGGTTTGCTTTTTTACTCTTAATGGCATCTGGTACTATTAAGAAAGTACACATAATTGTAAATTTGTTTTTAATTTGATTGATTTTGGCTGTAATTTATTAACTTTTTTCTACATTTTTGTGTCTGTGTTTAGTTCTCTAATATCTTTTTTTTAAACACATTTTTTTTTTTAAGATTTTCTTTTTTTTTTTATGTATTCATTCGGGACACAGGGATACAGAGAGAGAGAGAGAACATGAGCAGGGGGAGAAGCACAGGGAGGGGGAGAAGCAGGCCCCCTGCTGAGCAGGGAGCCAGATGCAGGGTTCAATCCCAGGACCCTGGGATCATGACCTGAGCCGAAGGCAGACGCTTAACCATCTGAGCCACCCAGGCGCCCCTAGTTCTCTAATATCTTCAAGCAAATTTGACTCCTAGGGATTTCACCTGCATTCTTGAAGTTTGACTGCAACTTTAAATGAATGCATGTTTATTAATTCATTTATCCATATATTTATGTATATATATAATATAATATTATCACAGTTTTCTTGGCAGTTAAGTGGGAAAAAACTTTCTCATGATATCTAGATATCTAGTCTAAAGGTTTGCTCGAAACAGAAGACATGATTTTTATTTACCCCATCTTAGAATAATCTTCATCCTTTTGAAGGCCAGTATTAAATTCTTCTTGGATGATTTTTTTCTCAATTCATTTTTCCCTTTTTATTATTTTGGAAGTTATTGTTACTTTTTCCCAAATGGTTGTGCTAATCTATTTCCATTTCAAACTAAGGAAGTCTGACTTAATCACTATTGACCTGCCTCCCAAGCTCTACAAGGTCCTTTGAAGGCCTTAGCCTTAATGTGTCCATTTCCTTTCTTATGAACTATTGATATCTAGTTTTTAAAATTCTAAAATTTTGAGCTTTTCAATTTGAAATGATTATAATCTTACAGCAAGTTTTCCTGGGCAGCTCAAGGAACTCCTCCCATATCACAGTTGCCAGCATTTTAACCTATTTAGCCAATCATCCTCCCATCCTGTACCATTTGTAAATTGCAGACATAATGCCTAATTATGCCTTAGAAATTTTGTGTGCACTTACTAAAAACAAGAGCACTCTTCCGCATAATCACAGTACAGCCATCAAAATTCTAAAATTGAAATTAATACTATAATGCCATATAATCCACATCATTCAGAAATTGTCCCAATAACATACTTGACAGGTCCAGTATTTAATTCTGGATTGCTTGCTCCATTCAGTAGTCTTGTTTCCCCAGTCACTTCAAAACAGAGCAATTCCTTGGTCTTCTTTTAATCTTCATGATTTGGACATTTTCTAAGAACAGGCTAGCTACCTTGCCAGATACCTCTCAGTTTGGGTCTGTTGTTTCCCTAAGGTTCTGCAACTATGGCAAGTTGTGCCACTATGACAGGAACACTGCAGTGCATCCGATCAGTAGGTTCATGATACCAATCCATCCTGTTACTGGAGATGCTAAATTTTGCCACTTGGTTAAGATAGTGTCTGCCAGTCTTCTCCATTGTAAACTTAATAAGTATTTTCTATTTATTGTTAATAAGTGATTATTATTTTTTAAGACTTTATGTATTTATTTGGCAGAGAGAGAGGGAGAGAGCACAAGCAGAGGGGGAGCAGCAGGCAGAGGGAGAGGGAGAAGCAGGCTTCCGGCTGAGCAGGGAGCCTAATGCGGGGCTCGATCCCAGGACCCTGAGATCATGACCCGAGCTGAAGGCAGATGCTTCACCAACTGAGCCACCCAGGAGACCCAATAAGCGATTTTTTTTTTTTTTTTTTGCTGTCATTTCTGTAAGATGAAGTTTTTTCTCTGTGTCATTTATTTATGTATTCTGTTACTTATATATGAATGGACTCAGGATTTCTATTTTATTTAATCAGTTATAATCCATGGCTATCATTATTTATTCTGGAGGTCAGATTGTCACATATTTGAACAGTGGGAGTCCCTTCCATCTAGCTTATTCCTTGAGTACTTTCTTACTTAAAGGCACAATAAGATGTTCTAGGGTTCATCTTATACTTTTCCCCACCCCAGCCCTGGAATCAACTATTTCTCCAAACTCTGCTGGTATGGTACCTGTAGCAGACAATGGTATTTGAACACCAAGATATGGGTGCCAGGTGTGCTTATTGCTCTTGAAGTGCCAGTGCTTCTAGGTCTCTTGTAATGGACAAAGATAAGAAATACATCTGCAGGGCGCCTGGGTGGCTCAGTTGGTTAAGCGACTGCCTTCGGCTCAGGTCATGATCCTGGAGTCCCTGGATCGAGTCCCGCATCGGGCTCCCTGCTCAGCAGGGAGTCTGCTTCTCCCTCTCCCGCTCCCGCCTCTTGTGCTCTCTCTCTCTCACTCTCTCTTTCAAATAAATAAAATCTTAAAAAAAAAAAAAAAGAAATACATCTGCATACGGACACATATACACACATATGCTTTATCTGTATGCATATCCATATATATTAAAATATCATAAAGTTTATACCAATGACTCTAATTGCAATCTTACACCACAAAGTTTAATTTAGCTTACTCCTTTCTATATTCGTAACTTTCTTCTCTGACAATAAAATATCTAAGTTCCATTATTCTTTATATATTTATTTATTTGCTCAGTTGCTTTATAATTAACTTTTCTTCCAGTTGAATCCCCAAGGTGCTGCTGATTCTGGGGACTACCATGTGCCAGATGGGAACCTTCCAGTCATGCAAGCCCCAATGAACTGCATCATGGGAACACCAGGAGGAAAAGAGGAAGAGGGAGAATCTAGTTTGTTCTTTCTTTTTTGTTGTTGTTCCGAATCTACAAATTAGGGGCAATTGCTTTCATTGTAAGCAGTCCTATTTGCCAATATTTATTTGCTCAAGATTGCTTTTGGCAGTCCAAATCTAACTTTGGATATCATTTAACTTCTGCACAAATGATATTTTTTTAAAGATTTCTTTATTTATTCTACAGAGAGAGAGAGAGGGAACAGGGAGAGGGGCAGAGGGAGAGGGAGAGAGAGACTCCCCAAGCCTACTCCCCACTGAGTGCGGAGCCTGCCATGGGCCTCCATCTCAGGACCACGAGATCATACCCTGAGCCAAAATTAAGAAACGACTGCCCAACCAACTGAGCCACCCAGGACCCCCAAAGGATATTCTTCAGAATTTGCTGTAGTGAGTGTATGTTGGTGTTTTTCTGAAAACATTTTTATTTCATTCTTATGCTTAACAGGTAGTTCTTCTGATTATAGAAGCTTAGGTTGACATTAATTTTGTTTTGGTACATCACTGATTTTATTATTACATAATCTTCTGACTTCCATTGCTGATGTTGAGGAGTTGGTATTTGGTTAGATAATCATTCTTTGTCAAGGATTTGTCTTTTCTTTTTGGCTGCTTTTATAATCATATCTTACACATTGACTTACTATAGTTTTCATGTGCATCTTTATGTACCTCCATTTTGCTTTCATGCTTGAATTTTTTTTAGGCTACTTGGATTCAAGAATTGTTTTTCCAAATGTTGCCCATATTTTGAATGCTAGAAAATGTTTAAACACTATTTTCCCCTGTTTCCATTTTTGTTTTTTTGAGTTTTGATTAGATATCTATTAGAACTTCCCATACTGTCCCCCATGTCATTTCACATGTCTATCACATTCTTCATTTGTTTGCATCACTGTGCTGTGTTTATGCTGTATCTTCCTCTTCATTTATTCACTCTCCAGCTGTGTCTAATCTAAGTAACCACCCACTGAGATCTTATTTCAATTGTATGTATTATTTCTAGAAGTCACATTTAATTCCTTTTCAGAGATACTTATTTTTCCTTGATATTCTCCTTTCCTTTTTGTGAAATCAAGACTTAATACTTTATATACTGATATAACATTTTCAGTATTAAAGTTTTGTGTCATTCTTTTTTTTTTTTGGTGGGGTTCGTTAATGGTGACTTATTTCTTTGTGTATTTGTAATTTTTGACACTGAGCATTTTCTCTGGAAATTTATCTTGGGGATTATTTGTGTTCTGGGTTAAAGTTGCATTTTCCTTGAGAATGAAGAGAGGATTTTTGTTTGCTTCTGTCCGTCCTCTCTTGGGCACTATCTTAAATCATTCTAAATGCAATTCTTTTCTTTATGTTTTAAAGATCCTCACAAGAATTAATCTTAAAGATTTAAACTTGTATATATTCTGTCTTGTCATTAGAAATTCTCAGGGAAGATTATTTTTCTATCAACTCAGGATGAATAATGAAGACAAGCAAATTTAGTCTTTATCCTTCTTTGCAGCAGATTTATTTTTCATTTAGCCCTTTGGAATTTCTGCTTCATGTATGGGCTCTTATTGGATGTGCTGATCTGGCAATACCCAACACTATATATATTTATCCTTTCAGCCTTCTGAGGGCACGAAAGCAAGGGTTTGGGGTCTCTAGGGTTTGGTATAAACCTTCAAGTAAAGCCAGCATAGTGATAATTATTTTTCAGGCTTGGAGCTTTACTTCATTTTGACCACTGAAGATTTCTTCCTTTCAAGGTACTTTGGCAATTCTTTTAAACAGAAATACATATAATCAGCATTTTGTTTGTTTTAAATGGGAGAGTTGTTTGGTATATTTAATCCCCTAATAGCTAGAAAACAAAGGCCATATTCAACTCAGTGTTCTTTCTACTAATTCCATTCATATAGTTAGTTAGCACATTTTCTCTCATGTTCTGTTTTTCATATTCCTTTGGGAATTCAAGCCCATTCTTACTTTGTTCAGAAACTATCTTCACAATCTTTTTTCCCTTTCCTCTATTTTATATAACCTGCACCCCAGTCATATATCACATGTCATACACTACAAAATATTTGTACTGGGCATTTGACTTTATAAAGAACTCTGAGGCCCATTAACTATCTCAGTGGATCCTGTCCACACTGCTGTGAGTACCAGCATTATTGCCCCATTATGCAAAAGATGAAGCCTTGTATCAGACATGATAAATAAATGCAACCAAGTTCATATAGCAAAAGTGTATAACATTTGGCAAGGTCCTGTATGCCAGAACTCAACTCAGATGCTACAAGTTTTCTTCCAGAACTCATTCCATTTTGAGTTGTTCTATTGGACTTTAAGAGATGTCTTATAGCTTGAGCTTTTGAAAGAAATTTTTATGGAAAAGGGAGAAAGGACTCATCAGTGTTTCCAGATAAAGAGACTATGTCTCACAAGTAGAAAAATGAAAAAAAAAAACATGGAGTTCTCATTTTATGAAAAAAGAAAAGGCAAAACTTGTCAAGACCTGTTCTTTATGGTAGCCATATCTGTGATATTATTTGCTTACTCCTCGAGGAGGCAGTAGAAGAGAACATTCACTCATTTATCTTCACAAATAAATTTGTATTTATCATAGAAATAACTTAAAACCTAGTAAAAATCTCATTGAAGAAAAGAAAAAGAAAGAATCATTTCACTATCTTTTTAAAAAGTATTTTCAGTTCTTGGTTGAGTTTTTATTAGATCTTTGACTTTAAGAATGATGGCTCTTTTTCTTTTACATATAAGTTAGGGAAACTTGTAATTATTTTAGTGCACAGTATCTGGACAAAGTTATATGATGCCTCAGGTGCCGGCTTAGCTCTGGTGAAGTGGGTAAATTTATCTTTGGCTGGAAGATCCACCCATTTCAATTCTCCCTGTGACCCTCTTCTTTCTTGTTATGCCACTCATCCTGTCTGTACCAGTGGCTTGCATTCAGCATCTTAATCAGTATTCGCTAAGACTTGATGATAAAGGCTCACAGAGCAACTATCCAAATATAGTCCTCAATTATCTGTAGCAGAAAGCCTGAGGTGTCCGTTACACTTGCCTATTTCTGGGCCACCCTACCCCCAGGCGCACAGAATCAGGTATCGTGAATATGAGCTTCCAAAATCTCTATTGTAGCATTTTCCCAGGTGATCCTTATGTACCACCGAGTTTGAAAAGCACTGATTGAAACGCTTGCATTGTTTGACCTAGTTGACCTTTCACGTAACATGTCCCCATCCATCTAAATCACATACACAGTTAAACTCAACAAAAAATTTGCATTCCAATCAAGGACATAAAGGTCCAAAATGAATCATTATAAAAAGGGATTACTTTTGATTTCTTCTCAGGTAATTTGAGGAGAATTAAGGAATATTTTTTGAGTATAAGAAATACTTAGAATTCATGAAATTATATGATAATTGCCTCTTCTGCCTACACATAAGATAAGCTTTGTGCCAAGAAGGCTTCTTGACTCTTTACACTGTAGGTGCAGGTGAATGCAGGTAATTACATGTTGATACTGTGGTTATGTGCATAGTTTAGAAGTACTGTGTGGAAGACTTCAGAAACTCTCTTTACTGGTTAATAGTCTTTGTAATATTGTCAGATCTCAGGAAATCATAAAGCTGAGGAATCATAAGGAAAATAAGGTTCAAATATAATTTGATATATAATTCAAATACAATTTGAAGGCCTTAGTAGCAGAGAGTCAAAAATATGTAATACGCATAAATTTGAAAACAAAACGTAGATATACTACAGGGCAAAACAATATGGGGTCTTAGAGTTTCTGGAAGCACCTTGAGGAGTTACGTGGAGTTTTATCAGACCATCAGTGTGATAAAGTAGAAGGAGGATGAATTTCAGTAACATTCAGAATGGCCATTTTGAAGACCATTTCTTGCAGTTTATTGGGAAAATAAATTGTAAAAATTCCTGAGTCCTTTATACTACCAGATTTATCATCCATAAAATGGGAATACTAGTGTCTACTTTGCAATTGAGTCTGTATTTTTAAAGTTTCATTATTCAAGCATAATATATAAAATACATAATAATGTAACACATACATGTAACTACACCCAGATCAAGATATAGCACATTATCAACACAGAGGCTTCACTTGTGCCCCTTCTGGTCATTATCCACACCAAAGTTAATCACTACTCAGTTGACATAGACTTGTTTTATTTGCTTTTAAATTTAACTAATATAATGGATAGAATACTATATGAACGTTTGCAGTTGACTTCTTGGCTCTACATTATGACTTGAAGATTCATTCATGTTCTTGCATACAATACTAGTTCACTTTTTGAAATTGCATACTATGCCATTTTATGAACATACCAATTTATTTATCCATTCTAGCACGGATGAACATTTGAGCTATTTTCAGTTATCTGTTATGTATAATAATTGCTAGGATTATTTTTGTATATGTCTTTTGTTTCTCATATTAATGTATTCTGAAAGAGCAGAATTGCTGGGTCAATGTAGGAATGTTTTCACCTTTAGAAGACACTGTCAAAAAGTTGCTAAAAACTATACTAACTTACATCCCTATAAACAGTTCTGAGAGTTGCAGTTGCTCCAAATCCTCACTGGTACTTTGAATAATGTTATTATTACTGTCATTGTTTTGTCTATTTTGGTCTCACTTATAGTTATTCTGGTAAAGCGGTAGTCTATACCTTTACAGTTTTAATTTGCATTTCTCTAATGACTAATGATGTAGAGCACCTTTACACATTTGAATATTTTGGAAGTGTCTGTTTAATCCTTTCGCCTGTATTTCTATTAGTTGTGTCTTTAAAAAATTATTATTGGGATGAAAGAGTTCTGTATATAATCTAGGTGTAAGTCCTTGGTTAGGTATATGTCATGAGTGTATAGGCCCTCACAATTCCTTATGCATTTTAGAATCGGTTTGCCAGTGTTCCAGAAAGAAAATCTTTGGGACAATTGAGATTTCTTTGGATTTATGTTTTTAATTTAAGGTGAGTTGTTACCTTTATGCTTAGTCTTCCAATCCATGAAAATAGTATATTTCTCCAAGTGGTAGGTGTTCTTTCAACTTTCTTACATTTATATTCTAGTTTTTAGTGTAGAGGTCTTGCATATTTTCCCTTACATTAATAGGTATTTGATTATTTTATTACTCTGCACTGTACTATTTCTTTAATTTTTTCCTGATGTTGCTGATGTATAGTAATACAGTTGGTTTTGTATATTGTCTTTTATAAATTAATCTTGTTAAATGCATGTGTTAATTCAAAAAGTTTATAGATTTTTAAAGATTTTCTGCCTATTATATTATGTGGAGGATAAACCAACAAGTTTTTGCCTTCCTTTCCACTTCTTGCGCATCTGGTTTCTTTTTCTTGCTGTAGCACTAGCTATGACCCACAGTAGGTTGAATAAAAGTGCTGATATTGGGTATCTTTGTTTATTCCCATTCACAGAGTAAAGGGTCTTAGTATTTCACCACTGGATTTAATGTTTGCTCTAGACATTTTCTTGCTATTACTTTTCAGATTAAGAAAAATTCCTTCTTTTCTAGTTTTCTACATAATTATTATGTGTTAAGTTTTATATTTTTATCATCTACATTTGCATAAATGTACGTGCATATGTACTTTTTTGTTTTATATTAATGTGAATTGCTTTGTTTTCTAGCACATACTTAGCATTTGTTTTGATTGTATTTCATAAGTAAAATTCAATATAATGATAATTACTGACTTTTATTGAATTGACTCTTAATTTTATTAAATGTACTTCTTTATCTTTGGTGGTAGTATTAAGTTCTACTTTTATAGATATTAGAATTTACTTATATAATATTAGCTTTCCTTAGGTTTATGTTTGCATTATTTAACCTTTGTCATTCTTTTATTTTCAAACTTCCTTTTTCCTCATATTTTAGAATTGTAAGCCATATGTAGTAGATTTATTTTTATATCCAGTTTGCAATGTTTGTCATATATTTTTACATTAAGTATAATATTGCTATATCTGAATTAGTTTCAGTATTTGTTTCCATCTGCATCATTTATTTTGTTCTTCTTTTTTTTATGTTGCCTTAATATTTCATCCTATCCATTGCCTGATACTCCCTGTTAAATTGTAACTTAAACTTTACACTGCTTTCTTTTTCTCTTAGTGGTTACCCTGGAGACAAACATGCATCCTTGATTTATTAGAGATTACTTTAAATTAATACTTTTACCACATCCTAAGTAATATCTCCCTATATGGCCCTTTAGCTCCATTTATCTCTGAATTTTTCTATTGTTATTAGTTGTATAAATTCAACAAATTTCAAATTTGTATTTAAAATCCCAGAAAGTATCATTATTATTATTTAAATAGTAAATGTTTACTTAGATATAATCACATAATTGATCTTTTACTTGTTTTTAATTTCTTTCTGTATTGCTTTACTTCCCTCAAGAATCCTGTTTCTTCCATGTGAAGAAGTTCCCTAGATAAGGTTTTTATTTTTGTGCAAATCTATTCTCGGCAATTATTTTTCCCAATGGTTCTGTATTTTACCTTCAGTTTTGATACTTATTTTCACTAGGCATTGCATTCTAACTTGGCCATTATCTTCTTTCTACTCTTTAAAACTGGCATTCCAGGGTTTTCTGGATTCTATTGTTTCTGTTGAAATGTCAGCTGTCATGTTTTTGTTATGCTTTGAAAGTAAATGTTTATTTTATCTGGCTGATTTCTTAAATTTTTAAATTTATCTTTAGGTTTCCAGAGATTTACTCTAATGTGAATAAGTATATCATTCCCTCAATTTATACTACTTGGTGACTGTATAGATTCTTCATTCTTTGGCTTTATGTTTTTCATTAGTTTTGGGAAATTCTTAACAAGTGTATCCTCAGATATTTCATCTATCTCAAATATCCCCTCTGTTTTTTGGATTGAAATTACATACATGTTTGACATCTCCATGATGTGCTATGTTTTTATCCATTTCTCTGTGATTACTTTTTGTAGTTATTTTTCCTTCAATACTGATATTTTGTACTTACATATCTCACTTTTGGATATTTTATTTTCTGCACTGTACATTGTATTGTTAAACTCATATATTGAATTATTAATTGAAATTATTTTTAAAATTCTAGTGTTTTCATTTGATTGTTTTATAGATACCAATTATCTTGTAGAATTCAGTATCTTCTGAAATCTATTTTTGAATGCAAATATCATCATATTTATTTTAAAGTTCATGTCTGAACACTAATATCTTGGTCATCCATTAGCCTAAATTTACTGAGTAATTTTTTCACTTGAATTTGATCATTTTTTTTTTTCATAGTGTGGCTGGCAAAATTTGTTTGTATGTTGTATAATATATGTGAAGAAATGTAGAGGGTCTAAATATCATTACATTATCTCCAGGGATAAAGTATGTGAGGTAGTGAATGTATGCTATGCCCTTATTCTGTCATTAATGCTAGTTCATATTTCTCGTGAGATTACAACTAAACTCTAAGGTTTTTAGGAGGGATGGGTTTCTATTTCTTCATGACCTTAAACTCAAAAAAAAACACAAAAAACTATTTAGCCTCTTAGTCCCTTAAAAATTGCTTTCTGTATGGTTTTTTGGATGTAACCACGTCCATGTGCAATTTAGGAGTCAGCAAATTGCTCAAGGGAAAAAGCTATATGCAAAATGTTCAACTCATCTTAGAATATTTGCTCTTCAGAATCTTAGCTCCCATGTTCTGGCTTATTCTGTTGCTTTTTCATACTTTCAGTTATTCATTACTTTTGATTTCCAGTTCTTGCTATGAGCTTTCATCTAATAATTTATTTTTCATAACAGAAGGAGGACATGGTTTATGTGTATTTAAATTAATAACGTCCATTGTATTCTTCTTCAGGATAGCAACAACTATTTCCTATTACCAGAAGTTTATGAGCTTTGTTGTATCCCTACTTACTTGCCAACATTTTGCAATGTAACTGGTGTTGTGATATCTAGTCTTGGAAATGTTTAGTTTTTTGGTTTTTTTTTTATTACTGATGAGTTTAAACATATGTTCATGTCCTTAATAACTTACGGTTTTTTCTCCTCTATAAATTTCTCATTTCAAAATAATTTATATATACTCTGACTTTAAGCTCCATTGTCTATTAGTCAAACACCTCATTTAGGTTATGTCCTTAGCTTTCATTTGACTGATGTTTTCTTTCCTTTGCTTCTCTTAAGTGGCTGATTCTTGTTTATTTTGGAAGACCCAGCACCAACATCGTCTTTTGTGAGGAGCCTTCTTTGATATCTAGGCAGAATATTTTTGGTAGAAAGATTGGTGGAGCATACAGCTCTGTACAGGTTGTAACAGAATAGGCCATGTGGTACTAATTGCCACCGTAGTGGACAAAAAAAGCAAAACTAGTTCCCTCTTACAAATTTTCTAAGGAAAATTCCCACAGTTTCTGTTAAGAGCTTTAATTTATGTAGTCCCAGATTCAAATGCCCAGTTTTACAGAAAGACAAATGCTATGCTGTGATTATTATCCCCAGCACTGGGGTAAAAATCTACCTCTCTCAGGAGGGCTACATTCCCTTACTATAGTTAAGACATTCCTTGGCTGATGCCCCAGTTATTTGGAGGTTATCCCTGGTAATAGCTGCATAACAAAGGTAATTCACTGAAGTCCACTTAAGAGAATTACTGGTAAAAGAATAAAACTTTTATCGAAATCAATTCTCTCTGCCCCCAAACCTCTCAATTATAACTGTAGCTGTTAAAGAAATTGCTGCTGCTGAATGAATAAAACAGATTTTAAACAGGGATCTCTGAAAGGCCTTCAGTTCCAGTCACATGCTGATTACTGGAAAGACTCCCCACCACCTTCACTTTTTGGCACTTGAACTTTCATGTTAAGTGTGAATGTGTATGGAACACAGCAAAGGTTGGAAATACAGAAAGTGACAAGGCTTCCTGTTAAATGGGTAAATGTTCTCTCCCTAAGAGAAACTAGAGCTTCGTGGTGAAAAGAACAGTGTCTAATACACATGTTTTGTCCATAGGAAAAGAATTAGTAGGTGCCCAGTAAATCACTCGTGATGAGAATATAATTGAACTATTATTTTAATATATTTTCTGGGGTACTTCCTTGGGTAGAGATCTACACAGAGCACCTAGAATAGGCCCTGCCCTCAAAGAACTTCAGTTTAAATGGACAAATAAAATTTATACTTTAAAAGTTAGTGTTCAGTATAAAAATTATTTCCTAAGTATTAAGAAACTGCAAAAATTCAGATGTGGAGAAGATTGTCCATTATCTATTGTTAGGGAAGCCTTCATGGAGGAAGTGGGAACTACCATGGAAGATACTTTAGCCCTCCTCAAATTCTGACCAATCTACTATCCTTCAGTACCTCTATAGCACATCAGTGAATTGCATAAATCTTCCTAGTTTCCCACGTACCTCAACCAAGGGCTGCGAAACACCCATCAGACTCTATGTGCTCTGTCAAGTTTACTGTGTCCTTTCAAGGGCAAGGATGATGTCTGTCTGAAGAATGTTGGTCTTTAATTTAGATGTTCTTGAATTTGAGGTACATCTGAAACACTTATTTTACATCCTCAGAATGATTATTTAACACAGTTTGTGCTCAGGTACCTCATTTGTCAACTTGGAATGATAATATAGGAATTTGCCTCATAAGTGTGCTATGAGCATTAAATTAAATTACTTACTAAATGCTATCCATCTTGATTATCATTTTCATATAATATTTTTTGAGATATTCCTTTTTTAAAGCTTTTATTTAAACTCCAGTTAGTGAACATAAAGTGCAATATTAGTTTCAGTGTACAATACAGTGATTCAGTACTTCCATACAACAACTGGTGCTCATCACAAGTGCCCTCCTTAATCCCCATCACCTGTTTAACCCATCTGCCCATCCCTGCCCCTCTGGTAACCATCAGTCTGTTCTCTGTAGTTAAGAGTCTGTTTCTTGGTTTGCCGCTCTCTCTCTCTTTTTCTTTTCTCCTCTGCTCATTTGTTTTGTTTCTTAAACTTCACATATGAGTGAAATCATGCTATTTGTCTTTCACTGACTTATTTCACTTAGCATAATACTGTCTAGCGCCATCTATGTCATTGCAAATGGCAAGATTTCATTCTTTTTTTATGGCTGAGTAATATTCCATGATATACACCATCTCTTCTTTATTCATTTGCCAGTTGATGGACATTTGGGCTGTTACTATAATTTGGCTACTATAGACAGTGCTGCTATAAATATTGGGGTGCATGTATCCCTTTGAATTAGTATTTTTGTATTCTTTGGGTAAAACCTAGTAGTGTAATGGCTAGATTATAGGGTAGTTGTATTTTTAACTTTTTGAGGAACCTCCATGCTGTTTTCCAGAATGGCTGCAGCACTTTGCATTCCTGTCAACAGTGCAAGAGAGTTCCCCTTTCTCCACAGCCTCACCAACACCTGTTATTTCTTGTGTTGTTGACTTTAGCCATTCTGGCAGGTGTGAGGTAATATTTCATTGTAGTTTTCATTTGTATTTCCCTGATGATCAATGATGTTGAGCATCTTTTCATGTCTTCAGGGCTTTACACAGATAAACTTATTTTGTATTCCCCAAAGCCCTAGATGTAAGTAATACTATTATCCCCATTTTACAGGGGACAAAACTGAGACAGAAAGGATAAATCATTAGCCTAGATTACAGAGCTAGTCATTGGTAGAGCTCGTGATTGAGCCCAGAAGTAACTTTTACCATTTTCAGTTTCTACTTTATGCTTTATTTGTACGTTTATTTATATCTACAGAGCTTACACAATTTTTAGCCTTTGTTAGTTAGAATGATCCAAGAAGGAGATGTCATGACAGACAAGATTTATTGTGCAAGGATTTTACTGGGGATGCCTGGATGAGGGAAAATGGGAGAGAGCCAGGGAAGGCTGTGAGGACTATAAAACTATGATACAAATCAGATGCCAAGTGAAGTACAGAGGGAGTAAATATTGGGTGGAAGGATCCTAGACTGCCATGCCAGCCAAAGAATGTATGGCATAGCCATTAGGGGAGCCCCAAATTTCCCAGAAATAGGTCAACCCTTAGTGTAGCCCTGCTGAAGTGTGGTCTCTTAGCCAATACAGACATTGACTCCAGAATGAGGCTCTTGATCAGCTATCCTCCCTAGAGGTGGAGGTCAGTGAGGGAAGAGAATAAATTTTCACGGTTGCCACATAGTTTAATTATACATACATAATTTTGATTGCCTTTAAATTATTTCCTATATATTAATCTGATGAAGACAGAAGCATAGAAAATGGTAAACACATAGCAGGTGCTGAATAATATTTCTTGGGTTTTTTATGTGATCTATTTGAATATTTTTTAATGGAATGGACTACTTAAGACAATAATTTCCAGTGTTAATCTTAAATGACCATATTAGAACTGTTTTAGGTTATTTCATATGACAACCTTCCATCGAATAGCAGGCAAGTAGACAGGCTTCCTGTGCAAAAACTCTGTTTTCAAACTTTAAAGGATCCTTTTGAGATCATAGAGAAACTAGAGATTATTTGTCTCTAAATGCCATCTTCGACAAAGGAAAGAGCTAAGGTTAAATAAAAAAGGTTACATTATTTTCACAGCATCGCACTGGGAACTAGTTTTAAAGCTAAAACACGGAACTTCATGGGTGGCTTCCCAGCCCAGAAGTAACTATCATGCTGCCTCCTTTCCATGCCAGCTGTCTTTATCTCTGACACGGGAGATACTGCTTCCTGGATTGAAACCTGAGCATTCCCCACACCTATGCTTTAGCAGAGCAATCAAGCTCGACATTGTTAACTATTAACCTTTCTGTTTGCCTGGTAGAGGAGGTGAGAGGGGGTGCAGGCAATGAGCCCTTGGGGTGCTGGAGCAATGCCAATGCAATTATGCTCCTCTGTCTCTCTGGGCTGGCAGCTGGGGCAGAGGTGGACAAGGAGGGTAGGGGAGGCATCCCTGGTCACCCAGCTGCGTGAAGACTTCAGTCATCTGCCAGTCACCTCGGGCTGGCAACATAACAGTCAGTGCAGCCAGTTCAGCCTGTGACCCTTTGGAGGGGAGGAGAGAGAGTACTGAGAAGCCCATCAGATAAGGGCTGCCTCCCTGCACGCCCCCCCCAAACATAGCAGCCCTCCGCCTGTCGCTCCTGATTACTGTGAGCAGTTCTGTGTGCATGATTAAATAGTGATGGCAGGCTGCCCCTTCCATAATCACATCTCCTGACCTCTTGACGGGGTGGCTGTGATTGCAGATGGAGTCCCACCAACACGAAACAAACTTTTTTTTTTTCATGTAATGTTGTCTCCCATGGATATATAGTCTAATCATCTTCTTTTTTCCATTATATAAAATTCAACTGAAAATTTGAATGATTTCTTATTCTACACCTCTGTTTTCATATACTGGAACCAGTATCTCTGTTCTCAATACGGAGTCTGATGATAGATTCAAATCCAAGAAAATAACAATATTTGCTGAGATTTCTGACCTGTTCTAAGAGCAGAAAGGATAGAAAATATGAAATAGAATATCATAAAGTATTAAGCTAAATATGAAGACTCAAAATGTATAGTAGTAAGCACTAATGATAATGTCATAACAATAGTATTTGTCATATGTATAAAGCTTAGGAATGTTATGGCCATTTCACTTAAGACTCTTTTCCTCGCTAGAGCTTCTGGAGATGAGCAGAGCAAAAATTATTATTTCTGCACTAAAGATAAGCATGAGATGGTTTTGTGCAATTTCATATAACTACAACATGACAGACTTTGGGAAAGGACTGTAATTGGTTGATACCTAATAATGTCTGTCAGGGGCAATAGCAGAATTATTATCAAATGGAGTTATCAGAATCTTTCTTGTTGATGTTGGGAGTTGAGAAAGTAAAATAAATCAACAAATACTTACTGACCGCTTTTACTCTGGGTCCATTCCTGCATTGAGAGCACTACAAGACATAACAGAGAGAAAAACATGCAGAGGATCTCCACTGGGCTTGGCTGAGGTAACTTCCCATGCAGGGCATGCTGAAGGACGATTTTCCTAGAGATGGTAGCTTGATTACTCACCCTAACTTCTTTGAAGGCCAGATCACAAAGTTATTCCTTGACAATTCCAGAAGCTTCTGATAGAATATTTTAAAGGCATAAAATTTGAATTTCCTAGAATTCTAGTGAGACTCTAACTAAATCCCATGATGTAATTAGGAAAGAAAAAAGAGAGAGAAAACATAGCTTATCCTTAAATGCTAGATTTGCAGTTAGAACTCTCTGGTGCTATAGAAATCCAGAAAATTTATTGTTCTTTATTCAGTAAATGCCTCCTATAAGAGATGTGACATTGATTGGATCTGAAACAATAGGTAAAATTTAGATGAGTAGGAAATAAAAGCACTTCAAGAGAGGAAGCTGTGTGCAGTGACAGGTGTTTGGTATCTTCTGTGTGCCCAACAGATTTTTCTACTGGATTTGGGAAACTATGTAAATGAAAGATTTTTAGAGAAAGAAATCTGCTAATATAATAAACATCACTTCTCACTACTGAAATCAGAAATCCAAGTGTTTAATCCTTTTAAAATATTTTATAGTAAGTTTGAGGAATTGTCAAGGAATATCATTGCTATGTAACCTATGAGATAGTTAGGACGAATAATCAACTCACCACATCAGGGAGAATGACCTAAAAGGTATGTGCCCTGTCTGTGTGGGGAGTTACCTCAGTAATGCCCAAAGGAGAGGCAAACCTCAATACTAGGAGTGTGCCTCTCTCATACTTACATATTTCTATACATGATTATTTCTTCCAAAATAAAGCACAGAGAGAAAACCAAGCAGGCAAGATGAATACTAGCCCCACTATTTAATACTAAAAAAAAAAAAAAGTGTAATTGGCATATATTTGTTTGAAAAGCATTTCACTTTGCACTGTTCACTCACCTACCTCTCTAGACTAGATGCTGAAAGTGTTCTACACAGCCCTCCTCCCCAACTGCAGAAGCCATAATTTCCTTTTATACCCTGCAAAGAATCTGATAAACAAATTCTTACCTGGATGGCTCTTTGGGGTAATGAGAAAAGCTATTAGAGTGAAAAATCAGTGGTATATGATCCAGTAATACAAGCTACTTACACAATTTTAGCCAAACCGAGATCTCTTTTGGTCCTAGTAAATGCTGGTGTTGGAGAAACGACCTCCAACAAATTTTCCAGCTCTAATGCTTTATAATGTTACAGGAGAAATGTGAGTTCCCAATGAGTGAATAAATACAAAAGTGCTTTGAATAGCAAAATATATTTGATAATTGAATGTCATGAAAATCATCCCATGAAGTACACTCACAAAAAGAAACATCTTCCTAGGAGAAGAATGACCAGAAACATTGTTGTTTGCTGATCATTTGCTCTTTGGCCTCTGGCATTCGACCTGCGTAGACAGGCACATTGCCAATTTTGCTGCTTCTGCCATCCAAACTTGGGGGATTAATCTCAATGCTAAGACCTTGTATGACCACAGGGCTCCATCTCCAAAGAGACCAGAGCAGGAGCTTTTTGACAAATCACCTCCAGCCATGGAAATTATAGAGCCATCCTCAGATTGATTTTCTTTTTCAAGACAAAACTGGATATTCAAGGATCCTATTACAGGCACTGTGTCCCCATGCCACAATGCATTCTACCACCTTCCTTACTATTGTCTCTGTTTTGCCTGTTATTTCCATCATTATGGAGCAAGGCTAACAATGCGGGCATAGTGCCAGCTCCCATTGCTCCCTAATGCTCTGATGGGCTTTGGATATATGCACATGTTGAGGTGACATTTAAATGATTTTTGTGTGCTGCACAGTCAGAAAAAAACATTTCCACACTGGTTTCTTTGATCTCCTAAAAGCTAGCTATCATAATACAAGAGGATATTTTAATAGATATAAATAAATCCAGGTGGCTTCAGCCTACCCCATGGGGCCTCATGTAGCTCCACTGGCTTATCCAGGTTTGCCTTTCTCCAGAATTTAATAGGCACAATTATCACTTTACAACCACACAATTTGAAACAAACAAATAAACCCCTTTTCTACTAAGATGGCAAAGAGACAGTGTTTGAGTTAAAAAAGAAAAGGAAAGGGGAATCACAGTTTCTCCCATCAGAAAAATCAAGGGAGGAGCACCTGGGTGACTTAGTCGGTTAAGCATCTGAGTCTTGATTTTAGCGCAGGTCTTGATCTCGGGGTCATGCGTTTAAAATCTGCATTTGGCTCTACGCCAGGCATGGAGCCTACTTTAAAAAAAGGAGAAAAGAAAAGAAAAATCAAGGGAAATCACAGTTTCTCTCATCAGAAAAAGTCATGGATTATTAGTAGCTCTGAGGCAAAACAAAAGATGTGCTTAACTTTAGTTTGAACCTGGTGCCAGCACCAAAATACAGATAGCAACAAATTGTAAATACCTAACAGGTGGACAAATTTATCTGAAGCCAATTGAAAGTGGGGGTAACTCAGGAGGGACCAAAACTCAGAGAAGACATTTGGAGGCATTTGACCTGGAGAGAAAGAGCATTTTTAGCAGAGGAGAATCTGTATGAGAAAAAGAAAGCAGACAAAAGCATGACATATTCTGAAAGCTGTGGAAAGAACATATGGTAGAGCATGTATTGCATGAGCTGGGGCTGAATAGGGAAGAGGTAAAATAAACTAGTTGGGGATGTTTGGAGTCAGATTGAGAAATGACAGGGACTTTAATTAAAGATGGCAGTGAGGCTACAGCTGACAGAAGAGTGACACACCTGGGATCTACATGAGAGGTAGAATCAGTAGAGCTTGAGTTGCAAATAACTATAAAAACTGCAGTCAGAGTTCTTGAGTGAAACATAAGCTAAAAATATAGGAGAAGAAAGTGATTTGATGAAGTTAAGTTTTGTGTATAGTGCATCAGATACACCCATATGGCATGGATATGGAATACCTAAGCAGTTGCTGGAAATACCGGTCAGGATGTGAGGTGAGGAGAAGGGCTGAAAACTTGAGTTCAGAGCCCAGAATTTAAAATTAGTATAGTTTGAAAAGAGTGGGGAAGATCCGAAGATAGACAGATGAGGGAAGTGATGGGTGTAGAAAATGACATCCAAATGGCCAAAAGACACATGAAAAAGTTCTCAACATCGCTCGGCATCAGAGAAATCCAAATCAAAACCTCAATGAAATACCACCTCGCACCAGTCAGAATGGCTAAAATTAACAAGTCAGGAAACGACATGTTGGCGAGGATGCGGAGAAAGGGGAACCCTCCTACACTGTTGGTGGGAATGCAAGCTGGTGTAGCCACTCTGGAAAACAGTATGGAGATTCCTCAAAAAGCTGAAAATAGAGCTACCCTACAACCCAGCAATTGCACTGCTAGGTATTTATCCAAAGGATACAAATATAGTGATTCAAAGAGGCATATGCATCCCAATGTTTATAGCAGCAATGTCCACAATAGCCAAACTATGGAAAGAGCCAAGATGTCCATCAACAGATGAATGGATAAAGAAGATGTGGTATATATATACAATGGAATATTATGCAGCCATCAAAAAAAAAACCAAAACCAAAAACGAAATCTTGCCATTTGCAACAACGTGGGTGGAACTAGACGGTATTATGCTAAGCAAAATAAGTCAATCAGAGAAAGAAATGTATCATATGATCTCACTGATATGAGGAATTCTTAATCTCAGGAAACAAACTGAGGGTTGCTGGAGTTGGGGGGGATGGGATGGCTGGGTGATGGACATTGGGGAGGATATATGCTATGGTGAGCACTGTGAATTGTGTAAGACTGTTGAATCACTGACCTGTACCTCTGAAACAAATAATACATTATATGTTAAAAAAAAAAAAAAGAAGATAGTAGGAAGGGAAAAATGAAGGGGGGGAAATCGGAGGGGGAGACGAACCATGAGAGACTATGGACTCTGAGAAACAAACTGAGGGTTCTAGAGGGGAGAGGGGTGGGGGGAGAGGTTAGCCTGGTGATGGGTATTAAAGAGGGCACATTCTGCATGGAGCACTGGGTGTTATATGCAAACAATGAATCATGGAACACTACATCAAAAACTAATTATATAATGTATAGTGATTAACATAATAAAATAAAATTTAAAAAATAATAAAATTAAAAAAAACGAGTGGTCAGGAATGAAGGAGAAACAAGCATGTTTAGGACATGAAAACTAGGATAGGAGAGCCTTTCACAGAGTGTGTACCTGACATTGTAAATGTCACAAGGATTTCCAAGAGTATGAGAAACAAAGAGCATTGTTAGATTTGGTAATAGAGGATTAGCGGTAGAAATAGAAGAGCCATTTGGGGAGAGAGATTGGAAAAAGCAAAATCCCAGAGGGAGAGTGGGTGAGCAATCATGAACTAGAGATTAAAGTGTAACTAATCTTTAAAACAAGGTCAAAGTGAAGAGTGATACCTTTGTAGGAGAAGATTACAGGTGTGAAGAAGTAGCAGGTGAAAGGAAAACTTGAATATATCACAAATATCAATCCCAACCACCGGGCCTCTGATCATCTCTTGTAGAAGTTTTGGAAGATAAAGTATATGTTATCACCTTGGCTTCCACTTCTCAAATTGGCCCTGTTAGGTGTTAGTAACCACCTAGAACCTTTGTGCATAGTTCTCCTTGATATGATGCTGCAGCCTCCACACAGGCTTTAAGGAAGGGGACATGATGTGCTTTTCTACATGCCCATAAGCCAAATGGATGAATCAGTCTCTATTAAGATGTTGCAGTAACTCAAGGGAAACAGGAGAGGAAATCAGAATCTAAGCTAACGGGAACAAGCAACATGACTGTTAAGAAGATTTGATGTTACATCTGAGTTGCTACAAGTTCAGTATAAATGGAACAGAAAAAAGAAAAGTTGTCTAGAACAAATGCTTTGTGATTGAATTTAGATCCCAGACCAGAAGGAGGATCAGGAGTCAAGATGTTTGGCAAAAGAGACAGACAGACACGACTGGAACAAGCAGGTAGAAACGTTGATGTTCAATCAAACAAATGGGTTATTAGGAAGGGTACAAAATCTCAAATAAGGGTGCTGAGCCAAATGAGGAAATAAGTAGCAATTATTGGTACCCGATGCTTTTTTCTCTGCAGAACTGTTAGGCAAAACCCCAGGAAATCATTTAAAGTTGCAATGGTTAGCTCTCTGATTATACCTCCAGAAGCAAGTCACATGCACCCAAAGTACATTTGGGAGATCTGGCAGCAAAGGCAAATACAGGCAAAGTGGAAATTCAAATTACAGTGGATGAATTTTAAGAATAAATACCGCTGTGCTTGTGAAGAGTGGTGGCACAGATGGGACCAAGTGGTGGGGCCTTTGTAATAATATCACCTTTGATTTTTACATGTTATATTTCATTATGATTTTCTCTCAGTTGATCCACACAATAACAATGTTCGCAAATGCAAGGGTAGAAATAATAATCACCATTTGTAGATGAGAAGAGGGTGAACTAGCATATTAAAGTAATTATCTCAAGGTCTTGAAATTACTGAGTCAAAACTAGAACACTAGTGACTCCTGGTCTAGGGTCTGGGTTTTTTGTTTTTTGGGGGTTTTTGTTTGTTTTTTGGGGGGTTTTTTTGGTGCCCTATTTCTTTATAAATTTTAGTGATTTTTTTTTTAAATTTCAGATTAAAGCAAAAATGATTGAATAGCCTAATATGACAAATACAATTTTTTCTTCTTTCTTGTCTCTTTTTTCCCTCAGGTTAAAGGTGTGACAGATTCAAAATTCTACCCTCCAAGGTAAAAAGCAATTCCCTTTATTCTGCCATCCAAACTTCTTAATGAGGGTCTAATAGGATCAAGAAGGACTTGAAAAAACTGAAACAAATCCCATGAGAGCGTGATTTGTCTGCTTCTCCCTGTGCTCCTTCTCCTTGATCTGCAAACATTCCACACACAAGGCCAGCAGCTAAGTCACATCTTCCCCTTGCTCAGACTCACCCCCCTTCTTTTTCTGGGGTCTTCTGTCATTTAGGAAATTAGACTAAAATAATGAAATAGTCCCTGTGAATCGTCCTGTAAATGCTACTAGTCTAGTCGCTTAGAGCAACAGCTCTTCATCCCTGTAGGGGAAACAAGGAGTGAGTGGAGAGGGGTTTGAGGAGACAATAAAAATGACCAGCTAAATCTCAATTTTTTTTTTTAAATTACCAAAAAGAAAAGAAAGATTAACTGTTCTCTGAATGGTGGAGCCTTCCAGGAGACCAAATAAGTCTTCTATAAACTGATTTGCCTTCCTGACTGTGATTTACCAGACTGACACCTAATTTGTTCTGAGCACAGTTGATGCCTCAGACACAATGGCGGATGACAGCCCACATAACCTCTCTTTCAGCTTTCATCTCATATATTCCATTTGAAGTTGAGTTCCGACAAGAGAGAGGCACAGAATTAATATTACCTTGGATCAGCTCAGTCTCCAGAGGGAGCAGCAAAAGCTTTTCTGGAAACAATAAACCCTTTAAACATGACAGGGGGAATGGGACCTTAGGAGGTCTCTGAAAGTATCCATTATTAAAGAAAAGGGGGGAAAATCCTCGTGGGCGACTTTGATTTTTTTTTCCTCAGCAAAAGCAGTGATGAACTGGTGCCAGTTTTACATACAGATTTAAAGATCTGGGATGGTTTATGCTAAAAATCTCTCTTTCCCCTGTCCCTTAACACAAGCAATAGAGAGAATTCATTATGAATTGTATTTGTTATGACATTGGTACTCCCTTCTTATTTAATCTTTACCAAAATAAAATAAAAATAAAAATCAATAATAACTTCAGCAATGAAATTCAGAGGAAAAATACATTATATCTGATCATATATACAGGGTCAAATTTAATTATCCAAATGTACACATAAGGAGTATGTATGAGTCTCAAGAATTAGAGAAAATTTTAATTGAAAGTTAACTGTGTAGATTCCCACAAGATTCAAACAGGGAAAAAAAAAATCACACACATGCATATATACATATGTGTGTATTAGTAACAATATTTTATAGTAGTATGATACTTTATTACAGTTAAAAACAAGTAAATTTACTCGGCACTTAGTACAGATGGTCTGATAATTTTTCAAATCTCTTTTTGTTTAGTAACTTGTCAGAGCTTCTCTGTGATATATAAGAGAATAAAACAGAGATAGCTTCAGTATAATATTGTTAAACCTGGAGTCAGAAATCCTACTTCTTACTTGTGCAAGTTGCTTATTTTTTCTGAGTGAAAATAGCATTGTCTGTAAAATGGGAATGATAATATTTATCTCACAATATCTTAGGAGAATCAAGGTGAGTCATTGATGAGTTGTTATAAATAACCAAAATCCCCCCTGGGTGAGCTGAGGAGCACTGGAGCTCAGGTTTAGGACGATGGGTGCATGGGGCTGAGCATGGGCTTGGTTAGGACTAAGAGATGGAATGAGAAGG
Organism: Neomonachus schauinslandi; assembly: GCF_002201575.2. Taxonomy (NCBI): domain Eukaryota; kingdom Metazoa; phylum Chordata; class Mammalia; order Carnivora; family Phocidae; genus Neomonachus; species Neomonachus schauinslandi. The sequence goes on along the minus strand of NC_058416.1, from coordinate 29,289,752 downwards.
TCTTGAAGTCCAGGTTCTATGTGGTGGTAGTCTAGGGCTTTAAGAAAAAGGGCCAGTGGTGGTGTCCCACTGGAACTGGGGAGACTATTTTAATTATCTATCAAAGTATAAAAATTTACCTCAAAACATTATGGCTTAGATCTACAGAAATTTCTTATCTCACAATTTTTGTGGGTCAGGAATCCAAGCAAGATACAGCCTTGAGCCTCTGTCTCAGGATCTTTCACAGGCTGTAGTCAAGGTAATGGCCAGGACTGCAGTCATCTCAAGGCTGGGCTGGGAAGGATATGCCTCCAAGCTCAGTCACTTGGATGGTGGCAGATCTCAGAACATCCTCTTCCAAGTTCACTCAGGTAACTGTTGACAAGCTTCAACAGACATCAGTTCCTGGCTACACACAACATGGCAGCTTGCTTCTCCAAGAGCAGTGTCTCAGAGAAGAAGCCAGTCTGTTTTTTTGTTTTGTTTTGTTTTGTTTTAAGATTTTATTTCTTTATTTTAGAGAGAGAGAGAAAGAGCATGAGCAGGGAGAGGGGCAGAGCAAGAGGGACAGAGAGAATCCCAAGCAGACTCAGTGCTGAGTGCTAAGCCTGACGAGATGCTTGATCCCACAACCCTGAGATCATGACCTGAGCTGAAATCAAGAGTCAGAGGCTCAATGACTGAGCCCCACCCAGGCACCCTGAAGCCATTCTTTTTTTAACATAATCTTTGAATTGATATCCATTACTTCTTATGTATTCTCTTTGTTATAAGGGAATCACTAGGTCCAGCCTATACTCAAGGGAAGAGGGTTGGACAGGACCATAAAAAATGGGGAGGGGTCCATGAACCATTTTAGAGGCTGCTTACCGCATTGGGAAACAAGGGAAGGTCTGGAAGATCCTGATCGGGAACACTCTAGAAACCCCAGAAAAGATCAACTTACAAAGAACGGGAAGGTAAAGCACATAGGTTCAGGACTTAAATTTCTTGCCATCATGGCACACAAAGGAAGGGAGATGTTTTGAGCCCTTGGAAGTCAGAAGGACCCATTAATGATTTTAACATGTTCCAGGGTCTCCCATTGTAACTAGAAGACTTGTGATATTTGAGAATCTTATTTAACTCAGTTTTAAAAATTAAATAATGGAGATTTGTATTCCCTAATTGAAAGCTGAGGAGAGAGTCTCTGAGGCCCTGGCTGTGGGTTAAGCTAGGTCTGAAACCCAACCCTATATTCTTCTAAGGTTGCCACACCCTCATTGATATGAAAGATACATGACAGCACAGAGCAAACCATTCCATGACACAAATATTTGTACTGAAGCTTGGTGTTTATTCATCAGGCCCAGGGGATCCTGGCAGAGATGTTTTTATATCTCACTGGGGGCTCGTCAGAGAGGTCATTCAGTACAAGGAGTTGCTCAAGAAGAGCTTTACTGTTTACCTTTTCTTACTAGGTTCCAGGAAATGGCAATGAACTGGAATATAACTAACTCAGGTAAGTACAGTTAAATACCCCATCCCCAGAATTTTTCTTTAAGGAGAAAGAAGTTGATTACAGTAAAGCGAGCTGATGTTAGCAATTTCTCTCAAAAAGCCACTTCCTGGCTATGTCCTGGGGTTGGGACATGCTACCTGAATTTCTTATACACTTAATTGATGTCCCTGCGGGATCACAAGCTTACTCATTTATTCAGGAAAGATTCAGTGATATTCACCAGATAGGAATTAATGAGGCAAGAACATAGAACCATACATTTAAGAAAGTTTTCCACAGCCAAATTGGATTCAAGGTAATTGGGATTTGGGGGTAGATCTGTTTCCCAGAATAAAGTAAAATAAAATGAAATAAAATAACCAGAGACTACCATAAAGGATGGCCTATATGTGAAGAATTGATCTCTTAACTGTCTTTATCTTGTGAGAAGTCCCCAGATCCATTTATCTGGACTGTAAGCAAGGACTGCTATATGCTTAAAAAAAAAAGATTTTATTATTTATTTGAGAGAGAGAGAGCACGAGCAAGCATAAGTGGGGGAGGGGCAAAGGGAGAAGCAGACTCCCCACGGAGCCCAGAGCCCATCACAGGACTCGATCCCAGGACTCTGGTATCATGACCTGAGCCGAAGGCAGACGCTTAACCAACTGAGCCACCAGGGCACCTGTATATGCCTTTTGTTTTAAATATCCCTACAGCATGTAGCTCTGCTGTTGGGGAGGGTGTAGAGAAAAGGGAACCCTCATGTACCATTGGTAAAAATGTAAGTTGGTGCAGGCACTGTGGAAAACTAGTTGTACATCAGCATCTCTAGGGAGGCTAATGAAATACAGAAATTCATTGGTCTGACTCCATACCGATAGAATCAGAGTTGGGAGATTCAGATAACTCTAGATTGAGGAGATTGGTCTAAAATTCATATGACTTCTATGTGAAGGGACCTTGGTATTCAATTACTTTGAAAACTTAACTAAAGCATGAATCATGTACGAAACCTCCTCATGGATGCTTCAACATTTCCAATGACATAATGTTCACCATTTTTCTTCAAGTCCACTTGCTGTTAGACCACTGTGACATTAGCCCATTCTTGCCTCTATTGTTTGAAAGCATTTTTTCTTTCTAACAAATATTTATTAGACCTCTCAGTCATCTCTCAAAAAATGTAATAAATCTGAGGTTGCAGTAGTAAACATGATAAATTGCCTGGTCATAAGAAACTGAGGGGGGTCAATTAAAATAATATGTTAAGTATTACCAAAGGAGTTCCAAACAAGGTAATGACCTGGACTTGTAGAATAGGCATATGTCAGTCTTAGGGAAGTCCAGGAAGTTTTCCTAGAGAGACTGAGGACTTAGATGAGGGCTAGAGGGTTCGTAAGCGTCTCTAGGAGGGGAGAGGGCATGGCAGTAAATAAGGGCATTGCACAGCAGTATTAGGCAAATAGTTTCTCTAGGGATTAAGGTGACCAACCATCCTACTTTGCCCAGGACTTTCCTAGTTTTATCAGGGAACATTTCATGTCTGGTAAACCCATTAGTCCTGGATTAGTCACCCTAGAGGGTTAAGGGACATTACTGTGATGAGACAGCCAAAATGATTTCACGAAAAAGAAGATTGTTAATAAAGTTCACCACTGATGCTCAGTCTGCTTCTTTTTTTTTTATAATTTTTTATTATGTTATATTAGTCACCATACATTATATCATTAGTTTTTGATATAGTGTTCCATGATTCATTGTTTGCGTATAACACTCCGTGCTCCATGCAATACGTGCCCTCCTTAATACCCATCAATCTGCTTCTGTGCGCATGAGGAGTTAAAGGAAGGGCTCCAGAAAGTATGGAAAAGGGGATTAAAGAGATACTAGGATGATAATAAAGACACACTTGGCCAACTTCACAATTTTTCTTGCATTATCCTGCTCATGCCTTCAAAATGACTCTTGTGTGTCACCTTTAACACATACACCATCGATAGGGACCTGATTCTTGTGCTAAACAGGTATGGCAGGTCTAGTCTTCCTACAGACCTTGGAGAAATACTCAGGATAGGGGAGCTCATTAAACCCAGAAACTGGTTTCACCAATCTCAGGTGATAAGAAAAGAGTTTGTTAAATGGCTTGGTCAATTTCAAGATTTAAGAGGGAAGATTACCAGGAACAGACCACTCTGATCTCAGACTTAGAGGGAAGGCAGATGTGATGTGAGAAAGAGGACAGATGTGAAGTGATGCCCTAGAATTTCTTGGAGCAGAGTTTAATGAAAAGCTCTCTTTTAAGTGGCCATGCTAGTGGGATTTTTAAAGTTGATTAGTTGACAAGACTACTTAGCATATTAGAACACTGGATACTCCAAAGTTAAAGATTAAAAAGAATTTTTTCTCCTACTGTCTCTCACTTAATTGCTTTCTGCAGCTTGCTTGAAACAGCTGTCTTCTTACTGTATCCTAATGAGGCACGACCGCTGGCATGGAATATTCAATGTCATTTTTCAAATGTGATTCATGGAAAAATAAAAATCCCTTTTTCTATAATTTTCCTGGTTGACACGAGGAATTAGGAGACATTGGCCCAAGGGGAAACATTAGGAACTCACCTGGGAGCTCCATGCCCTAGGACGAAATGAGAATTTCATTGCACAGGTTAGCATAGGGAATTATTCTGTTATTTTTTTAATGGATATTTTCATTTTAAGTGATTTACAGAGAAAGAACAATGTTTAATCTGAAGGAATTATTTCTGTACTCTAGCAAATTATGAAGTACTAAAGGAAATATTTCAGGTGGGGGGGTGGGGGGCATTATGCCATAACAATGTAGGCTGACTCCAGGATATGTAATCTTATGATTTTTGTTATTACCAATTTACAATTATTATTAAAATATTCGCTCAGTATGGTATATGAGCCAAGCACTATTCAAGACAATGAGGATGCAACAGGAACACAACAGATTAAGTCCATGCCCTCATGAAGTACTACTATTTTATTTTTCATGGTAATTGGGTTGCCATAATCATAATTATGTTTTTTCCTTAGGATTCCTGAAAGCAGATGAACTAAGAATAAAGGAATTCATCATCTCACCTTTCAACAAATACTTACTGAGTTTTTCCTACATGGCAGGTACTGTCGTAGGTGCTAGAATCAACACTTTCTGTTGAGCTGTGCTTAAAAGTTTCAGGTCCTCAACTTCTTTTGAGAACCAATCATCCTGGCAACTTATGGAAGTTATATGAGACTTTCCCTTGTTCTTATCATGATGGTTTCCCATATTCTTATTTTCTCTTTCTTTTTCTTATTTTTCCCATGATTGCTGGGCTATAATCCTGATACTGACTGTCATTTAGGTAAAGGTTTTATATTTTAACTTCTTTACATATGTCTCTACTTTCTCTAAATTTTTAATTCTTCACAGGCAGTGTTCTTTCCACTGATTGAAAATATACTCCTGATCTTCTGTTCCTGGCTGATGAAATTTGTGATGTGTGAAAACTTTTTCTTAGCTTTAAAAGTGTTAATTATCCTTCTAATCTCCTGTTCCATAATATGACCCCTAAGTGGCCATTTGCTTTGCCTAAGTTATCAAAGCATGGTCACAGTTCTGACTGAGTGGCACACAGTTCTTTCCATACTCTAGTTTGGGAAATGTATTTTTTCTAGTGGTGAAAGCTGATGCAGATGCCTCCAACAATATGGGGTTTTCTTGACCATGAATTTTGTGAAAAAATATGAAGAATTCATTCGTGAGGGATTTATTCCTTCACTAAATATTTACTGAGTGTAGGACCATATGCTAAGAACTGATCAAGGCACTTGGGATACAGCAATAAAACAAACTACCCAAACAACCAGCCATCCAAGTCCCTGCCTTCTTGGAGTTTGCTGGTTTGCTGATGAAATTTGTGATGTGTGAAAACTTTTTTTTTTTTTTTAGTTTTAAAAGCGTTACAGATAGTGTAAAGTGTAAAATTTATTTGCTTGCTTGTTTATTTCATTGCATATTTATTTCTTTTAAGATTTCCAGAGAAATCTGAGAATGCTATGTAACAAATAAAAAAGACATTTCTCATAGTTTTGGTCAAAACCTGCTTCCTATTTTGAAGCTAAAAGAACAAAACTGCAATATTTAAGATGATATAAAAAACAGCCCATTCAGTCCTCTTTCCAGGCAAATGGTGGAGTTAAGAGAACTGGTCACTTGTGGTTTATGCATTAGACAGTCTGCTTATGTGGATACAAGCTTGTATCAATACGCGTGTGTATGCACAGATATGCATATGTCTTCATGTTTTTTCCTAGTAGGTGTGTAGCTACTTACTATTTTTTTTTTAAAGATTTTATTTATTTATTTGGGAGAGAGAGAATGAGAGAGAGCACATGAGAGTGGGGAGGGTCAGAGGGAGAAGCAGACTCCCTGCCGAACAGGGAGCCTGATGCGGAACTCGATCCAGGGACTCCAGGATCATGACCTGAGCCGAAGGCAGTCGCTTAACCAACTGAGCCACCCAGGCGCCCGTAGCTACTTACTATTATCTTCTGAAAGCTAAAAGAAAACTCTCAAAACTTACAGAATTATCTCCCAACCTCAGTTAACACAATTTCACGACAAGGGTCTTATGAGTGTTGTTAGTGTTCTTGCTGTAAGATGTGACCTTATATATATATTTCCAGTGATTGGTTTTCAACTCATATTTATTCTATATTTCAGTATATTTATTCAGCTACATTACTAAGATGTCTATGCACTATTTTACCATAAAATAATTAAATCGATGTAGCTGCTAAATGAGGAAATTCATTTTCATGTGTGAGATGTCTTTGGTTAGAAATTTGACGTGTGGGAATATCTTCTTGTTTTTATAATCTCGGCACCATTTCTTCAGCATCATCTGGTTACATCCATTTGGAGGAGTGGGTATAAAAGAGAAATATAAAGCTAATCTATGATTGCCAGTTGCCAAGAGTATACATTCAATTGCTTAAATATTGATGGCCAACAATCCGTTACTTACATTACTTTTATAGGTTCCTTAGTTTTAAAGCATTTACCTTCCTTTCCTTTGACTAATTATAGTAACAGAGTCAGTCCGATACATAGAGTGAGAGGTTCCCTAAGGGAGAAATTTCCAAAGCACTAGGATGACTGACTTCACAAAACACCTCTTCTGAGGGGATAAATACTGACTATGGTTCTATTTAAGAAACCTATCTTTATTTTCACTATTAGAAGTGAGTCCAAAATGAATCCTCCCTCTATGAGGGACAGTGAAGTAACTCACATAAATTTTGGGTCATTAGGGCATATATCAGGGCTTTTCTCGACAGTGTATACTGATGTTTTATAAGACATCATTAATAAGATGAATATATATTTTGGAAACCCAAAAATTTGAAAAAGTGTTCCTTAAAAGAGAAGAATTAGAGCATGTATGAATTCTCCACTAGTATTCTGTTGATATGTGGTTCGATTGCCCAGAGGATAATGTAAGCCCCCTTTGTGAGCAGGACAGAGGTACTGGCGGCTGGCTGGAATTGGAGGTGGTCCGAGGGCTGTGAGGGTACTGTTGTAGTCCGTCAATCAGGAAATATAAAAACAAGTGACTTCTGTCAGGTGACATTAGACTGTCTGTGGGATTTCCTAAATATATAATGTCACACTTTCATGGATTTATTTATAAAATAAATGGTCCCTCCACCTTCTGTTCATGACACGGGCGTATTGACTCAGATATCATACACTAAGCACTTTCTATATATAGATCAAGTAGGTTTTCTTCTTTAGCTTAATATAAAAATAACACGTTCATTTTAGAAAACTATTTAAAAAACAAAACTATAAAGAAAAATAGAACAAAATAAACAGCTTCCTCAGGAGGCCAAGAATCTAAATGCATACCATGTCTATCTACCTGGCTAGAAAAGAGACACCGGTAAATAAGACAGCTGTGTTGGAATGGGGAAGGTGGAGAAGGGGCTGGATTGTCCCCCTCCCAAGCCTCCACAACTCCTGGAGGTGGAGTTTAGGGCAACATTAGAGTACAGGGGAGAGTAGGGATAGTAGAGACCCAAAGCCTTCTTCCCTAACGTAGTTCTGGGGAGTAGCCAATCTTTCAGAAGCTGTGCACAATGAGGAGCAGTGAACTAGGAGTGACTGTGAGGCTTTTATTTTAGATAAAACAGCTGACCCCACACACATACAAGAAGCAAATGCTCATCATCATAAGTCACTGAGTGTTGAGGTGGTTTGTTGTCCAGCACTGTCGTCCAGCAGACTGGTACAGATGTCCAGTCAGTTGGCCTGAAACCATCTCCATGTTCTGCAGCCACCAGTGTGGTGAGGAAAAACCCAAATGCTTCCCTGCGGCTGAAAAAGATAAATATGAGGAATGGGGAAGGATACCTCCAGGTCAGTTAGGCTTCTAATAGAAAAACAATGTCAGTCACATTGGGTGGGTGGGTGTGTGTGTGTGTGTGTGTGTGTGTGTGTGTGTGTACCCAGAAGTCTAAAAGCTTCTTAACAAGATAGTTGCAGACTGGAATTAATACTCTAAAATAAACACAGAAGTTGGTATAATAGAAAAATTGGGTGTACTGACCTTCAAAGTTAGCTGGTCCTCACATTTTCTGTCTTAGGAATATGAAAGTGAAGGAACCAGTTGGTTGGGTTAGAAGGCAACAAATCAGCACAGGGAACTGGAGTTGGAAGTATGGCAGGCTGAGAGCCGTATTAAGTCAAAGCTATGATGGACTGAAAATAGTGAGTTAGTAGACATAGCTGATTAGAAGAGAGAGGGATTTTAATTCAGAAAAAAATCAGATACACAATGAGGAAGGGACTTAGTTACTTGGGTTCCTGGTACTTGTCTGATTATGTTTCTAAATTTGTTGATATTTATTCTGGCAATAAAAATTCCCATTACTTAAATAAATTGACTGGTTCTCTGCTACCTGCAGCAAAAACAAAACAGAACAAAACCCCTCTGTTATTTAAACACCTGGCAATTTGAAATAAGGCTAAAAACAATAACTTCATTTATAGTTCTATACCCAGTCATCTTTGATTCTAAAATAACACATGACAGTATGTTAAAGTTCTTCTCTAGGTGGCTGACAGACCTTTTTATCTCATTACAAATGACACCAATTTGTTCCAAGGGCCTCTCTTCATGAGTAGGTCTGTGTGAGTTTCTCCAATTTCCAGCCTAACTCAAAATTGCAGTAATTTTTTTTTTGGCATCATCCCAGGACTGTATGCCATTTTAGGAGAAATGGTGAATGCATTTCTAGGGGATGCTATGCTTAGAAAATTCTCCTTAATTCATCCCATGTTTTCCCCCTCAGCAGAAAAGAAATGCCCACCTCCATTCACTAGTGCCATTCACTTCTTAATTATGAGAGAACCAATTGCCAGTTCTCTGTGGTGTACAGACTTCTACCCTCTCAAAGCAGCCAAGAAGCTAGGTCAACACAGGGAATTTGACCGAGTAACTGAACTACTCTTTTAACTGGGGGTGGAGTAAGGAGGAAAAAGACAGAGAGGTTGCACAGACTGCCTATGAAGTATAAGGAAGGCCTGCTGATTCATTTACATATCTAAATTTAGCCAACTTTAGGCTCCTAACAAGCTTTCTTCCTTCCTTTAACTCAGCACTTTAAAGGGATTTGCAGAGGTTCCCTGAAGTGAAATTGAACCTGAGAGTAAACAGTGAAATGTACTTAAATGTTTTCTCACTTGAATATTCTGAAGACATATATTTAGCCTATATTTTTAATTTATAAAGTACTTTTTTTTTAAAGATTTATTTATTTATTTATTTGAGAGAGAGAGAATGAGAGAGAGCGAGTACATGAGAGGGGGGAGGGTCAGAGGGAGAAGCAGACTCCCTGCTGAGCAGGGAGCCCGATGCAGGACTCGATCCAGGGACTCCAGGATCATGACCTGAGCCGAAGGCAGTCGCTTAACCAACTGAGCCACCCAGGCGCCCTATAAAGTACTTTTAACAATGACATTTCATTACTTACATGAATTGATTCAAGAACTTGGAATTTAATACTAATATTGGCCTTGCTGAATTACAGAAACAGTAAGATATATATCATATAGTATATGACTATGGCAATGATAATTCAGATAAATTATGCTCTAAACCCTTCATTTGCTTAATTATCTGAATATTTCAGTCAAAAATGGCCTGGCTTACAACACCAAGCCACAATCTTTGACAGAAAGAATTGATAAGCTAGACATCATTAAAATTAAAAATTTCTGCTCTGTGAAAGACACTGCCAAGAAAGTAAAAAGATGGGGGCGCCTGGGTGGCTCAGTCGTTAAGTGTCTGCCTTCGGCATCCCAGAGTCCTGGGATCGAGCCCCACATCAGGCTCCCTGCTCAGTGGGAAGCCTGCTTCTCCTTCTCCCACTCCCCCTGCTTGTATTCCCTCTCTCACTGTGTGCCTCTCTGTCAACTAAATAAATAATATCTTCAAAAAAAAAAGAAGAAAGTAAAAAGACAAGCCACAGACTAGATGAAAATATTTGCGAAATATATATCTGATAAGTACCTTTATTGGGCCTCTTTTGTATATTTGGACAACAAATATCCAAAGAAGTCTTAAAACTCAGCAATAACAGACAACCTTACTAAAAAAAAAAAAAAATGGGCCTGGGGGGGCCTGGGTGGCTCAGTCAGTTAAGCAGCTGACTCTTGATTTTGGCTCAGGTCATGATCTCATGGGCCATGAGATGCAGCCCCATGTCAGGCTCTGTGCTCAGCGGGGAATCTGCTTGAAAGATTCTCTCCCTTTGCCCCTCTCCACCCCCCCTCACCCTATCTCTGTGGCTCTCAAATAAATAAAATAAGTCTTTAAAAAAAATGGGCCAAAGACTTTAACAGACATCTCACCATAGAAATACACAGATGGCAAATAAGCATATGAAAGAATGCTCTACATCGTATGTCGTCAGAGAAATACAAATTAAAAAACAATGAGATACCACTACAAACCTTTTAGAATGGCCAAAATCCAAAACACTGACAACATCCAAGGCTGGTAAGGATGTTGAACAATAGAAACTATTGTCTGTTGCTAGTGGAAATGCAAAATGGTACAGCCACTTTGGAAGACATTTTGGCTGTTTCTTAGAAAACTAAATATACACTTCCCATGATCCAGTGATTGTGCTCCTTGGTTAAATACCAAAGGAGTTGAAAACTATCCACACGAAAGTCACACGGATGTTTATAACACACATCTGTAAACACACAGATTTTAATAGCAGCTTGATTTATAATTGCCCAAACTTCAGTAGGTGAATGGATGAATAAGTTGTGGTATATCCAGACAATGGGATATTATTCAGTACTTAAAAAAAAAAAAAGAGTTATCAATCATGAAAAGACATGGACGAAGCTTAGATGCTCGTTACTAAGTTAAAGAACCAATCTGAAAAGGCTACACCCTGTATTAGTCCAACTATATGACATTCTGGAAAAAGCAAAATGATGGAGACAGTCAAAGATCAGTTGTTGCCAGGAAATAGGGAGTGGGGGTTGGGGTGATAGGTAGAGCACAGAGAAATTTTGGGGAGTGAAACCACTCTGTATGATACTATAATAGTGGATACATAACATTATACTTTTGTCCAAACCCATAGAATGTAGAACCCACTAGTGAACTTTAAAGTAAACCATGGACTTTGGGTGATCATGACATGTCAGTGGAGGTTCATCAGTTGTAATGAATGTATCACTTTGGTCCAGGATATTGGTCATGGGAGAGGCTATGCATGGGTAGGGACAAGGGGGATATGGGACATTCCTGACACTTATTTTTAGTTTTGCTGTGAACCTGAAACATCTCTAAAAATTAAAGTTTATTTTAAAAAGTGGTCTGAATTGAGAAGTCACACATTTATTTTTTAATTGATCTCCATTTTACCAAAATCAGTTGTATGCTTAAATATATTTTGATTGTTGCTTATTTCTTCAGCTCATTGTTTGGATAGACCGGTCAATCAAGCATCATGAGTAGTCTGATCTTTAGAAAGAGAAGGCCAACACAGAAAGGCCCTGTAAGTGGGAAGTTATTTTTTTTTTTTTTTTTTAAGATTATTTATTTTAGAGAAAGAGAGAGAGAGAGCGTGCACGTGAGCGAGCATGCACGTGAGCGAGCATGCAAGTAGGGGGGAGGGGCAGAGGGAAAGAATTTCAAGCAGACGCCCTGCTTAATGCAGAGCCCAATGAGGGGCTCAGTCTTACAACCCTGAGATCATAACCTGAGCCAAAATCAAGAATCAGGCGCTTAACCAACTGAGCCACCCAGGTGCCCCAGGAAGTTATAATTTAAATATTCTTTTATCATTATTATTCTTTCAGTCAAGGGGAACGAGTGTGGATTTTTTGCATGTGGACAGCTCACCCACCCCAGACTCCATTTATAGGAATTCTCTCCACAGAGTCATGAGAAGTGAATCACTGAGAGGAGTTCTGGCATCCTTGAAAAGTATTGAATTTATTCTCTGCAGACCAGAGATGCAAGTAAAAAGATGCTAGTATTGTGATAGGACTACTGATTATAGGGCAGATGATGGAACTCCTGGGAAGTAGAAGGCAGTTGCACTTAACTGTCAGAGACAAAGTAGGGGTGGCAATCAGAATGTTTTGATATGTAGAGATCTTTGATGATGTCTCACTGATTATGGGATCCCTAGAAATAAAATCCTACTTAATCTGATCTGAATCATAGCTCCTCAACCAATTCTACTCTAGCAATATCTTATCTTAAACAGTAAAGAACAGTTTCTCTTGTGAAAAAAAAAAGTGGGGAGATTTTGGAGAAGCTTAAGGAAGACCTTTGCAATAATTTCCAAGTATGAGCTTAAATTTTCCTCTGTGCTTAAACTTTCCTCTCCAAAGTAATTGGTGTTTACATGATGATTGTTATAGGCATAGCAAGGTGGCTGTGCACTGGGGAAAGGAAAACACCCAGACATTTTTGGAATAACTGAGTCCAAAATCTGAGTTACTGTTAATCTTTGGGGACCCAGAAAGCCCTAGTGATACACTGGTCAGAGTGAGAACTTATGAGATTAGGAGGTAAATGGAGATTTGGCTCAAGTTTACTTCAAAGCAGAATTACCATATGGTTTTTCCCCAGTCCTTATGTGTATAGTTAGACTGGATGCACTCAGCAAGTGGCAGAATTCCCATACTGATTCCCTGACCCATTAGGTTGGAGCTTTGGAAAAAGCCAAGTAAAAAACCCAGGAGCTCTCCATTCTTATGAAAAATAATAAAAAAATGCAATACTTCATTCATCAGAGCTTCTCAAAGATTAGTGCCATAATCAATCATTTAAAAGACATAAGGTGGTTATCCTTATCATATCTCCCTTTAAATTACCAATGCAGACTGTGCAGAAAATAGATAGATCTTGAAGAAAGAGAACGATTACCATAAATTTAGACAGTGACGTCAGTTGCAGCTGAACTACATGTAGGCTCCTCAATAGAGCAAACCAGCATAGTCAGTGACATGATATGTAGCTATTGATATTTTGAGTACATTTTACTGTGTACAAATGTGCATAGTTTAGATTTCACCTGACTTGGACAATGGTATAACATTATATTCTTATATCAGGGTTATATCAACTGCAATTAGTCTGCAAGAAATTTGATATTCTCATATCCCACAGGACACATTGGTCTACTACACTGATTTTCTCACACTGATAGGACCTGATAAGCAGAATGTAGGAAAACGTTTTGTGTCCTGGTAACTTGCATTTGTTACATCCGGAGGTCAGTAGATAAACCCCTTAAAAATTCAGGCATCTGCCACTTTGTGAAACATTTAGAAATCATTCTTCTGTGGTCTCTTGGGATATTCCCTTTAAAAGGAAAGAAAAACTGTAACACCTTGCAGCAACAGCTACTAAGAAAGTATTAATTTGGGGGTAGGTAGGGATCTTAGGACTTTAGAGGCCACATATGATATATCTGGTGGTTTTGCTTCTAGCTACTTATTGAGAAGTCCCCAAACTGGCAACTTTGGGTAAGATCCAGGGAAAAATAAGGCTTTTCACTGGTCTGGGATGCAATTCAAGCACCTCTGCCATTTGGTGCCAATGGCAAATTAGAGTGTTGTAAGCAGGCTCTGAAAAGAGAGGCTCATAGTGTAGGTGCCTCGTGGTTTGCTCCTAGAGCAAAACTCTGCTGCCCACAGCAGATAACTACTGTTCTTTAGAGGAGTTCTCAAACTTTTTGGTCTCAAGAGCCCTTTATGAAGGGCTCTTCATTTATTGAAATGAAAACATTTATTGAAAACCCCCAAGAGCTTGTGTTTATGTGAATTGTATCTTTTTAAAAAAGTTTTTACTTAAATTCCAATTAACTAACATACAATATAATACTAGTTTCAGGCATACAATATGGTGATTCAACACTTCCGTACAACATCCGGTGCCCCTCACACCAAGTGCACTGCTTAATCTATTTACCCATCCTCCCACCCCCTCCCTTCTGGTAACCATCAGTTTGTTCTCTTAAGAGTCTGTTTCTTGGTTTGCCTCTCTCTTTTTTTTCCCTTTGCTAATTTGCTTTGCTTCTTTAATTCCACATATAAGTGAAATCATATGGTATTTCTATTTCTCTGACTTAATTCACTTAGCATAATACTGTCTAGCTCCATCCATGTCATTGCAAATGGCAAGGTTTCATTCTTATTTATGGCTGAGTGATATTCCATTGTGTGTGTGTCTGTGTGTGTGTGTGTGTGTGTGTATAGTTATATATATTTATATATTGTTGATGGACACTTGGATTATTTCCATAATTTGACTATTATAGGTAATGTTGCTATAAACATCAGGGTGCATGTATCCCTTTGAATTAGTATTTTTGTATTTTTTAGGTAAATACCTAGTAGTGCAATTGCTAGATTATAGGGTAGTTATATTTTTAACTTTTTGAGGAACCTCCATACTGTTATCCAAAGTGGCTGCACCCGTTTGCATTCCCACCCACAGTGCAGGAGGACTCCCCTTTCTCCACATCCTCACCAACACTTGTTGTTTCTTGTGTTGTTGATTTTAGCCATTCTGACAGGTACAGGTATGAAGTGATATCTCCTTGTAGTTTTGATATATATTACCCTAATGATCATTTGTCTGTTGGCCATCTGGATGTCTTCTTGGGTAAAATGTCTATTCATGTCTTCTGCCCATTTTTTAAATTGGATTATTTGTTTTTTGGGTGTTGAGTTGTATAAGTTCTTTATATATTTTGGATACTAACCCTTTATCAGAGACATCATTTGGCTTCTCCTGAAACTGAACCATCATAGAAGGGGCCACTCTTCCATGCCCCCTGTGTCAGTTAGGGCACTTAATCTTTTTTTAAAGTTTTATTATTGAATTATAGTTGATGCATAGGGCACTGCTATATAAGGGAGATAAGAAAAAGTGTGTATGGAACACATGGAATACTCTGAAGTGCCTCCTAGTATCTCTGTGACCATCAGTAAAATTCAGCAGACCAATATAGAAACTCGCATGTACATAGGGCAGCCACATGTCCTGTTTTGCCTAAGACTGTCTTCATTTATACGTCTTATTACTAGCATAATTTTTTTAAGATTTATTTATTTATTATTTTAGAGAAAGAGAGAATGAACAGGGAGAGGGGCAGAGGGAGAGGGAGAGAGAATCTCAAGCAGGCTCCCCACTGAACAAAGCCTGCCACCACAGGGCTCGATCTCATGACCCTGAGATCATGACCTGAGCCAAAATCAAGTCAGATGCTTAACTGACTGAGCCATCCAGGCGCCCCATTACTAGCATAATTATTAATAGCACTCTCCGACTCAAAAGTTTCTCAGGTTAAATATAAAGTATATTGTGATCTTAATCACATTGTGAACCATCAGAGACTCAGATTCTTCAGGATTTGTGATATGAATTGTCCCTCTGGTAAAAGACTTCTGACGAAGTCTTTTTGAGGACAAGAGGAATGTTGAATGAGCATTGGAGAAAATAAGTTAAATATACCAACCCAGCTTTGTGGCCAGCTGCAGAAATGAGAAGTCTAGAACATACCTGTTATCTTTTTTGCTCTCTATTATCTATTTATCCAACTATCCATCTAGATATGTATCGATAGACTTATATCTCCATCTAGATATGTAAGAAGAATGTGATATATATATAGTATATTATCTATAATATCTAAATTATATATATATATCTTGATATGCAGATAAATCTAGATAATAATTTATCTATCTAATATATATGTGTATATATGTATGTATGTATAATTTATTTTTTCTTACCATTTTCATATGGCATGATTATGATTAACTGTAACTTAATGCAGACTTTACTAGTTATAAAGAGGATTGAAGTTAATTCCAATTCCTAGAAGGAATAATAGATGGAGCTTGGGCCATCCATTTGTAGGAGAAGGTAAATGCATTTTCATTTATTTGAAGATTTGCACTGTCAGGAAGTAGGTTCTTGCTGCTATTGTTAATTATTCAAAAATTAAGTATGGGAAGAAGTGTGAGGGAACTTCTTAAATATGTAGAGATATGTATTTGTGGAAATAGAAACATATGGTCTTATCATCTCCCACAGTTACTTATAAACTAAATGAACTTAACAGAACTTAATTAAAACAAAGATAGTGATTATTAATGGCACACTTTTTTTTTTTTTTTACTCATCTTAACAAAGAATTTGCTAACCATGGTTTTATTCTGTGGCCTGGGACATAAAAATG
The DNA here is from genome assembly GCF_002201575.2 of Neomonachus schauinslandi. Lineage (NCBI taxonomy): Eukaryota > Metazoa > Chordata > Mammalia > Carnivora > Phocidae > Neomonachus > Neomonachus schauinslandi. The sequence goes on along the minus strand of NC_058416.1, from coordinate 29,273,483 downwards.
TGCATAAGAAAAGACATCATAAAAACCTCTGGTGGATAAGGAAAGGAAGATAAGAGGAGATCTACAAGTAACATGATTTTGCTCTAATGGCTGAAGTTTCCACAAAAGGAATTCACCTTCTTTGATGGATTTGAAGTAATAGAGGAACTGTACATGGACTTAAATGCAACTTGGACATCCTATGTGATGCCAGTCACACATAAGCTAAGTAAACCCCCCAATGTTCCATTTCAATGTCTCTATTGTTTATTGCTCTGTGGAGTGCCAGATGAGACATAAAGAGTACTGGTGTTCCAAACTTAGCTGGGCGTAGCTAAAGGGAAAGAATAATTTAATTTGAACATTGACATCAGAACTCAGTGAGGACTGAAAGCAGACTCTGGGTAGGGCCGCCTTCTGGTGAGTGTTGAAAGTAGAAGGAGATAGCATAGAGTTTAGAATCCTGAGATGAGAAACAATGACAGCAAATTGTACCTCAGTTCAGATAATAGTATCATTTTCATAAAATCCAAGGAAATAATATATACAGAATAGTTCTCTTGACAAAGTAGAATTAAATGTTAAATTAGTAAGAAAGGGATACCTGGAAAAAGAAAAAAAAAAAGAGCACAAACATTTGGGGGGAAAAAACCCAGAACACTCCTAAATATTCGCTAGATTAAAGATAACATTACAGAGAAATTTTTCCAGAGCATTTTCAACTGAATAATTTCATCTTCCTTTTTTTAAAAAATAGCTTTACTATAGTATAATTGAACAATAATTTGTTAGGTGAAACCAGAGCAGCATTTAGTCTTGGGCTAATTATCCCACTACTGAAGCAAGACCCTTCTGGGTTTTCTACCCAAAGCCCTGTGAAGCATGAAGATTTCCAGAATGACTTATAGAAACAAGTATTATCCTTCTACCTGTGTCAGGACCAGCCATTCTTACCTTCCTGGTCTTGGGTGGTTTCCTCACACAAACTGACTGAGCAGCTCTCCACTGAGAATGTGAGGGGAGTCCTCTGGAGATCTTCAGAGTTCTGTCCCTCTGAAATTCTTTTTCCTCTGGTGTGCTGTGAACTTCAGCCACTGTGGTCTCCCTGGACTCTCTCAGATCTATCTCCTCAACTCAGGGAATCCACTGGACTTGGCCTGGTTTCCACATTTCAGTACTGTGGCCTAGAAACTCTCCAGGGCCAGTCAGCTGAGACAGTCATTTTATTTTCCATTTCACGGGGATACCTGCCCCTTCACTGCTGATGTTTAGTGTCTTAAAAGTTATTATTTCATATATTTTGCCCTTAAAATGGGGGAAGTACAGTTGTTTCAGGTGATAAGGTAAACACTATCCCTATTACATTACTTTAAATTGGTTAGAAGCAAAAGTCCACCTTCCATTAGTTTTAACTAAATAAAAAATGAATTACTAACTAGATACAGAATTTTGTATTGTGTGCTGCTGATTCAAAACAATTTTAAGATACGTTCAAGGAAAAAAGATACATTCAAGAAGCTTACTCTCTTTAGGGAATATAAAACATGAAGGTTAATAATTGAAATGCAAAGATTGAAAAGGATAAGCACCAAATCAATGGGATCAAGGGCTCTGAAAGTTTGGATATGAAAGATTGTTCTCAGTTCACAGCATTAAGGAAAGTTTAATAGAAGAAAACACTTTTGTGATGGATGTAAACTGTAGGACAACCAGGAGAGGTGGAATAGTGGTAATTACAAAGTAAAGATAGACTGGTGTAAAGCCAGGAAGAATGTCAGGTTCAGACAAAAGAGTAGCAAATTCTATCAAACATTCATGAAAGAAGTAATAAGAGTCTTTAACAAACTCTTTCAGAAAATACAGGAGGAGGGAGCCCTTCCCAACTCATTTTATGAGGTGATTATAACCCTGATACCAAAACCTGACAGAGACACTACAACAAAAGAATATTATAAACTAGTACATGTCATGAATATTGACACAGAAATCCTCAAAACAGTATTAGCAAATTAAATCCAGTGACATATAAAAAGAATACTTTATGACCAGTGTTGTATACCCCAGAAATGCAAGATTTATTCAACCTTTGAAAAATCAATTAATGTAATTCACTGCATTAACATAAAAAAAAGGAAAACCTAGTTTCTCAACAGATCCAAAAAAGCAGCTGACAAAATTCAACACACACTTGGGATGAAAATCCTCAGCAAGCCAGGAAAATTACCTCAATCTGATAACGGGCATCTGAAACTCCTTTACCATATGACATTCTAGGGAGTGAAAAACAGAACACTTTACCCATACGAAAGAGAAGGAGGAAAATATGAATGGTCATTAAGTACATATGAGTGTGTTCAATATTATTAGATATCTGGGAAATGTAAATTAAAATCACAATGAGAGTGGGGCACCTGGGTGGCTCAGTTGGTTAAGCATCCAACTCTTGATTTCAGCTTAGGTCATGGTACCAGGGCCATGGGATGGAGCCCCACCTTGGGCTCCATGCTCAGCGGGGAGTCTACTTGAGATTCTCTCTCTCCCTCTCACTCTGTGCCTCCCCCACCTTTCTCTCTCTCTCTAAAATAAATAAATCTTAAAAAACATAAAAATAAAATCACAGTGAGGTAGCATTACACATCCTCCAGAATGGCTAAAGCTATAAAGCAACACAAACCCAAATTAGTGAAGGTATGGAGGAATTGGAACTCTACCAATGGTGGGGTTGGGACTCTATCAGTGGCAAAACCACTTTGGTAAAGAGTTTGCTGGTTTCTTGAAAAGTTACACCTACCCTATGATCCAGCAATTCCATTCTCATATATTTACCTGCAAGAATTGAAAATGTATGTTTGAACAAAGATTTGCTGATGGATGTTCACAACAGCTTCATTTATAATGGCCAAAACTGAAAACAACTCAAGTGTCCATAGTAGGGGGGATGGATAAACAAATTATAGTATATTCATACAAGGGAATAATACTCAGCAATAAAAATAGCCTATTGATCAATGAAACACCATGGATAAATATGCTGAGTGAAAGCAAGCTGTACATAAAAGGGTAATGCTCTAATAACCCATTTGTATGAAGTTTGGAACAGGCAAAGGTAATTTATGGTGGTAGAATGCTGAACAGTGATTGGTGAGCATATTGGGAGGGGAATAAAGGAGCTTTCAGAGATGATAGAGACGTTTCATATCATGATAGTGTGAATTATACAGGTGTAAGCATTTATTAAAATGCATTGAATTCTACAGTTAAAATCAATGCACCTCACTTTTGTAAATTATACCTCATGATGACAAAAATATTTTCATGAAAGTGTTAATATTTATTAACAGAATACTTATATTTTATGTATTCCCAGTGCTGATAAGGTTGCAGGAATAGAAATGGCTGCAGAGAATAGCCACAGTCTTTTCCCCATGTATATATATATATCAGATTTCTGATATACTCCTAAGAAATTGAGGAAGAAGTCCTATATTTGCGGAAGCCTATGACAGTACTTTCAGACATAAAGAAGTGCAGGGATGCCAAATTTTGTTTATAGAAATCCTTGAGAACCAAGCAGATGATTTATATTTCGATACTCTATCAAAATAAGACCCACAGGTGCTTTTTGAATAGGAAATATCATGTTAAAGCAATGTTTTTAGATAAGTATGCACAGTTGCAAGAGTGTGTGCAGACTAGAATTAGGTTATGGTAGGAAGGGATCCCTGCTCTACAAAACCACAGCACAAGGCTGCTTGTAAAGGAAACCAGGCTGCTGGACAACCGCAGGCTGCAAAGTCGAAGGCCAAGGGAACAGTGCAGTGTAGGAGCACTTGGAGCATAAACAAGTCCAAGGACATTCTTTCAGTGAATGAAGGACTCTGTTTATTATTGAGATCTGGGAAAAGGATGGGTAATAGACTAAAGCCAGGAAGTATCCACACAGGAGTAGCCAGTCTATATCTTAACAACATAAGCATTGAATTAGCCTGGAGGCACAGAGTCAACACCCAATTACTAAGGGAAGTGCAAAGAGAAGAGACATTGCAGTGCATTGAATGTAAATGCCTAATAAATAGAGATTCCCTTGCCTTTTCTAAAGATGCAATTAAGTTCCTTCAGTTCCAGTAACCACATGTTCTGGAATTAAAATGTTGGTTCTCCGCCCCCCCACCCACCCCCCAGATGTAAGATGTTCCAGCACAAGCTTCATTCTAGTACATTTAAAAACGGGCGCCTGGGAGGCTCAGTCATTAGGCGTCTGCCTTCGGCTCAGGTCATGATCTCAGGGTCCTGGGATCGGGCCCCGCATCGGGCTCCCTGCTTGGCGGGAAGCCTACTTCTCCCTCTCCCACTCCCCCTGCTTGTGTTCCCTCTCTCGCTGTGTCTCTCTGTCAAGTAAATCAATAAAATCTTTAAGAAAAAAAAAAAAAGATTCAGGTCACCATTCAATCCATAGACAAGTATGGAGTATATGTGTCAATAAAGTCAATTCTATGTGTATATAGGAGGCAGAGGGTTGAGGAAAAATGATAATAATCAAGATTATCCCTCCCTGAAAATACAGAATTTATATTTTAGTTGAGGTGTCAAAACTCATAGATAATGTGTTTTGTTTTGGTTTGGTTTGGTTTGGTTTGGTTTAGAAACAAACTTAACATAGCCAGATGAATTTGTCCTACTAACAGTCCCTTTGAAGCTGCATGTCTCTTTCATCCTTGGACCATTATTGGACACCTTTAATAATTGTGCTCAGAACCTATGAGTTATGATGTTACTAAATATCCTGAAGAATGACAGATCTTGGCTCTTTGAAGGTGTCTTTGATTTGTTTGGTTTTTTGTTTTTGTTTTTTTTTTTTTGAACAGTGGATAGTTCCTTCAATATAGATATTTCAAATAAAAAGCGAAATAATCCCATTAGGGTTAAAAAAAACTGAGGGAGAGGGAAAGAAGGTGTTGACAGAAACCAGTTTCCTTGTATGGAATATGTTCTAGCTCCGAAGAGAAATCCATTTTTTAAAAAAATGAGGAACTATGCTATCAATTGTCTAGATGTTTCCCAATACCCAGCTGTTTGGCATTCTGCAGTTCCTTCATCCGGTTGATTGAACAGTGAGTGTTTCACTTTACATCTGCCCGCTTGCTGCTTTGTAAACACTGCCATTAGCTTTGTGATCGTCACTGCTGCGATCTGACCACGTGAATAAGTCCTCGCTCATGCAACTCATTAATGTTTTATACTTTTCCAAGGATTACTTATCTTCTGTGTCCTACTATCTTATTAGGTTAAGTGTGTCAGGTATGACTTGACCCACTTTCCAAAGGAGACATGGTCAGGGCCTTGATGTCACTGACTGGCCCTGTGTGCAGGTTAGGAAAGAGGGTGAGCTGTGAGGAAGGAGACCTGCCTTCCTGCTCATTTCCATATCTCCCCCTGGGGCTGACTTCCAGGGAGGGTCATCTCAGGAGTGGTCCTGTTCCACACCTGTGCTCCAAGGATTGTTCTCTCTCTGTCAAAGTTTCATTCCATCCTTTTCAAGAACTGATTTCACCCTTTGTGTGAGAGAGAACTGGACATAAAAAATATTTTCACCTACATCTCCTATAGGCAGATAAATCATTTGAACTTGTTGTTCTCTTTTTTCATATTCTGATCTTTTTTTAAAATTGCTTCTGGTTTTTGTCATGGAATTACAAAATATTGTTCTTTTTGACTTAGATATCTGAGGGAACCAACACCCACGTTTATTATTCTACTTATGGGGAGAATTCCTTCTTGGAGGATGGAGGACAAAAAAAATTTAAGGTTATGTTTTGGAGTTAGTTCTCTTGAGTAAAAGAGCACCAAGCTCTTTTAAGACTTAGAAGATTTTTACAAGTAAAATAATATAATAGTTACAAACCATACCAGTAGTCTCTTGTTACTCCAGTAATAGACAAGTCACAGAGGATCAAAGTTACTTGCTCTAAGATCTGTTAGAATGGAACATACATAATTGGGAATATAAACTGTATGTCTCTGCCATGTTTCCCCTTTACTCCACCCTTTGATTTTCTGTTTAAGCCCGGGTTCCTATTCTCTATCATAGATTTGTTATAGGCATGGTTTTAAAATTTATTTTTGCTAAACCTGGCACATCCGTCTAGTAAATATTCAATTTAGTTCTTGAGAGTATTTTTAGTTAACCACCGTCTAACTCTTTTGCCTAAATTTGCACTTAAACTTTCACAAACCATATCCTGTACATCATATAAGCTCTTTAAAAAGCAGCATGACAAAGCTTATTGACAGGGTGAGGGGATTTAGTTCTGATCCATGTCACTAGCTGAATATACACATAAGTTTAATTCCAAAATATACAGAGCTTTCCACCAAGCAGCCCAGTGATAAAAATAACACTTAACCACCTTCACCTAACAGAGGTACACCTCAAGCTGTACTATGAACATAGGAAGTGCTCAATGACTGCACACTGCATCTGATGGACAGAGCTTAAGGGAATAAAATTATTTCAAATAATAGTAAAAGAGCAAGAATTAATGAGCCCTGACTATGAGAAACTACTGTCCTCATGACAAGCCTACCTTTTCTTATAAAGAGGAAAGGCAGCTTGTCCAGGGTCACTCCTTTGTTAGGTAGTGAAGGTCTATCTTTCAGGCTTATGCTCTGAAACACAGTTCTACACCACCTCCCTCTTAGAAAAGGGAATGCCAGCAGTACATCTGTTCAGGTTCTTACCTATTTCTAATAATTTTCCCGTGAAGTTTCTATTGGAATTCATAGAGCTTGTCCCTGATGCCCGCGTATGGATCAGAGACAGAGAATTTGCATAAAAGCAATGTTTTGCTTATCCACTTAAGAATCATTTATTAAGTACATACTATGTTCCTGGCACATGTAGGTGAACATTCCTGAAAGGAAAGTGGGTATACAAATAGCCAGAACACAATGCAGCATGGGTCACCACAAACCAGAGAGAAACTTAGCAGAGGATGGAATGAAGTCTGGTGTGTCAGGGAGGCTCTGTGTCTACACTCAATGTCCACTTTCATTCCCTTTGGCATTCTTTCCAAACTATTTCTGATTCTCCAAGGTGGCAACCCTGTCTCTGCTCTTTTTTTATTTTCTCACTTTATTGAAAACGTCTAGGTCCTCTACCACAAGCGTTTCAATCCTCTTCTTTCCCTCTGACCATCACTATGTCACCACCGGTCCTTCTTCCCCATTTTTACTTCCTGTTTAGTCTTCAGCCCCTGCATGGATAATAGCCTTGTCCTCCAGGATCTGGCCTCATAATTGTTTCTTCTGATTTCCCCTCAGACTAGAAATACACCCAAGTATCCCATATGCTTAAAAACAAAACAACAGCGACGACAGACTTGCATCTAGGCAGCTGGGGTGTTACTCTTCTCTATATTTTTTTTCTTCTCCAATAAGCATATGCAAAGAAGGCCTGGGGTGGCTGCTGCCACTTCCCCATCCATTACACCTTTAATTCAAATTAAACTACACCGAGACTCTCTTTTCTCATCAGTTCAAATCCAATGTATTACCCTCAGCCTCCATTCTGTTTTACACTTCATCAACATTTGACTTTGACCCAATTCTTTCCTCCTGCTGCCTTCATATTCCTAAATTCCATAAAATTTCTTTCAAACAGTATTTTCCTGAATATGCTTCTGATATATCTTCAGCACCCTTTAGATATCATTCTAAATATTTTTCGCTACCCCAAATTAAATTGATTCTGCTTAGAATGGCCTTCCTCTTATCTGTCTGCTGAAATTCTGTGCATCACTCAAGATCTAAAGTGAGTATCATCCACTCTGTAAACAGCCTGTTTCCTCTTCACCAAAATTTTTTTAGTGCTTTCCTCTGTGCTTCCATAGCACTTAGTAATATTTTTCACCTTCTGACTTTTGTTGTTGTTTCTTAAATTATGACACTTTTCAAAAGTAGAGAGAAAAAAATATATAACAACACTTATGCTCCAACAAAACTAACATTTTCTATATTTGTTTCAGATATATTTTTTTAGGAAAAAAAATATGCATATGACAAAACCCTCCTGCTTTCCCAGAGAAAACCACTGTCCTAAAATGATTCTTAGAAGTAATAGACTATCTGTTCTATGTTTTGAATGCCTAAATGTATGTATGTATGTTTATATGTGGCTAGTAAATACACATATAAGTGTGTGCATATATATGTTTGTGTGTGTGTGTGTGTGTATATATATATATATATACCCTTAAATATATCATATTGATGTCTGTTTAATTTTTTTCTGTACAGAGGTACTGTATGTGGCTAGTAAATACACATATAAGTGTGTGCATATATATGTTTATGTGTGTGTGTGTATATACCCTTAAATATATCATATTGATGTCTGTTTAATTTTTTTTCTATACAGAGGTACTGTATGTGGTACTTTGTAACTGGCTTTTTGGTGAACCAGGTTTACTAATTTGTATAAGTTGATATGATAAAAAGGGATCATCAATCTTAAATCTACATATGAATTCAGTCACACCTACCCATTCCTGTATCAGTGGACATTAAAGATGTTGTTTTTGTTTGTTCCATTTCGCTATTACAAACATAGTACAAACATTGTACTTGTTTCTTTGTATATATATGCAGATATTTTTGCATGGTATATCTAGAATGGCCACCAAGTCTTTATATACTGATAGGAAGTGATTTGAATGCTCTCTTCTATTCTTAATGTAAAGTTGATTTTTCTCATTTGAGCTTGTAGACACTTCCCTGAGAGTCATTAAGTCAGTTCCTGATAGTTCTTTTCAGATCATCCTTATGAGTAAGGATCTCATGTATGGAGACGATGTAGTTGCTTTTTACATGGAAGGGCATTGCTGAATAATTATTAAATATTGCCAAAGGGATCTCCAAATAGATTGGTCCTATTCACACTCCCACAGGAAATGCAAAAAAGTTCCCTTACTCCAGGTCATTGCCAAGGATTTGTATGGTCAGATTTTTAATTGTTTGCCTGGTGAATAATACAATTTATTAATCTCATCAGTTAGTAAATTATTTTAGTTAGTAAGAATTTCACTCAGTATAAGTGAAGATTAGCATTTTTGCATATATATTGGCAATAACTATCTATATCTTAACAATTGTCTATCCATAATTTTTGCCCACTTATACTGTGCTATTGTTCACTACTGACTTCCAGAATTTCTGTGTAGAGTCTAGACTAACACTTCGTACTATGTACAAATATGTACTTCCCTCTGTGGTATATCTTTTCACATTGGTATGTTGTTTTCTGTCATAGGATCCATTTTCATTTTAATGCAAATACATCAAAATATTTCTGTATGATTAGGCATATTTAAATAATCATCTTGGATGTGATCATTCTGAAGATAGATGCTTATAAATTATCTTATGTATTTTCTGAAGTTTTGAAGCTTTTTTTTATACTTTATGTTTTTAATACATCTAGATTTTACTTTTTTAAGGTGCTAATGTATTGATTTGGGTTGGAGATAAAAGAATAGAAAAAGAGTGGTAAATTATACTTTTATTTTAATACATATCTCTGTGAAGATTTTCCTTAAATAACAATGAGTGTGTATTACTTTTATCCTTTTAATCAAAATGAGATTACTATCCAAACATTCATTTCTAAAGTCAGCAATATCAAACACATTAACAATGTTGATTCTTGATGCCCTGAAGAGAAGAAAAAAAATTAAATACTGTTCAATTGTAAGAGTTACACAACTGCTACAGAAAATTTGGGGGTAAATTTTATGTGTAATTCCACCAATGGAAAAAAAAAAATCACTGCAAGCCAATAGATGGACTTTTTCAAGTAGCAGTGACAGAAATCATAATCAAAATACCTAAGTAATTTTGTATCCTTCATGCTTAAAATACAATTTTTTTTCTAAAATTCCTATGCATTTATTTTGTGATGAATGTGAATGTTTTCCAGAAGATGGGTCCAGGTCAGCTAAATACTATATCATAGATTTTTTTTTTAATATCTATCTTCTCCGTTATATTTAATATCCTTGAGAACAGATGCAATAGTTTGGGCATTTTTGGAAAAGCCAAAATTCTGAGTGGAGTAGTTTTTTAGCTGATTAGAACTAAAATCCTTTGTATCCATAAACAGTGCATTTTATCGAAGTAGTGCAATGAGCTATCTCAGACTAAGGGTAAGAAGATTCAACTCTTTAAGAAGTGATCTGTTTTTATTGTTTTATAAGTTCTTCTTTACTTTGTTCACATTCTTAGAATTTAAATTACCTTCCCTGCTTGAATCCCTGCAATCTAGCTATATCTACCTTTCTGGGATACTTCTTACTCACTTGGAAAACACACATCTACTGCTCCTAATTTTCTGCAACTATATATATATAGCTTCTTGACTATTCTACCATACTCATTTGCTTCTGAAATAGACCTTTAATAGAGTAGTTTCCAATTACATTCTACCATGTACAAAACTGTCTCAATTCCATGGCTAGTTTTGTCAGGCATGTGTTTACCAATTACCATACTTTTTAGTGAAAAAGAAAGATCTACTGATAAGGACAATAGAGTCTTTCCACAATTAAAAAACAGGAAAAAAAAAAAATGGTAGCTGGAAAAGTCTAGCTGTCCGTAGTCTTTATTCAGACATTTATCTTCTTGTGGTCTCATTTTACTTAAATAAAATGAGAAGGATTGGACTACTCACTCTTACAGACCATTTGTAGAAGTAATTTTCTATCACAACTACTCATTTAAGAGCTTGCTTTGGTAATTTTCCATGTAATGTATATTTACTTTGCATTTTTATCGACCTTTCCTTAAAACACTATTTCTCAATTGTTTTCATTGTAACATGCTCATGTAACATGCTACTCCTAATTTATTGCAAATAGTAGTTATATAAGGTCAAATAGATCTTTTGCTTTTAAAGGTCATGTCCCCATGCCAAATTCCTTCATTTCACAAATACCTTTCTGTAGAAGTTTATTTATTCATAGAGATCTGGCTAGTTATTACAACAGAGAGACAAATAGACCCAAACAAGCTATTTACAATTACACAATCAACGAGAATGAGTTACCTGCTGTACTCTCGGACAATCTTCACATATTCTTTTGTAATTGTTTCCCCAAACTCAATATGAATTTTCTGTTAAATACTAGTAGCTGTAGTTGAATTGCTTATTAATTTATAAACACAAATTATGCAGAAATAGAGTTACTATATTTTTATTCTTTGACCAGGTCACTCTTCTCTCTTAACCACAATACCTTCAAAGAAAAAAAAAAAAAAAAAAGAATTTTTACAGACTAAATTCCTTCATAAAACACCTCATGATTCCTCATATTTTTTTAATACTATGGATGAAAAATAGTTTTTTTAATATATTTTTCTTATGCATTTGGACATACATAAAAATGCATGTTGATTTTAAGTGACATAGAAATGAACCTCTTTTATTTTAAAGTAGAATATTACAAAAAGTTCCACAACATTTGACATAGAAAGAATTTACTTTCCTTTGATAAAAGAATACCTGCATGAATGAAAATTTTTACTGTGTTCAAAAATAGACTTAATTCCCTAAAAAAATCCATTTTTACTAAATTAATCTACAAATTTGATACATATCAAAAATAATTGTGAAAGAATATTTTATGTAGTAAATCAGCTGATTCTAAATATAATATGGAAGATCAGAGTCTTTCCAATGCAGGGAAACAAAAAGAGAGGACTTCCCAAGCTATCAAGACTTATCATAAAGTGGCATAAAGTATTTGTTATTGACAATAGGAAGCAAAATCCAAGCACTGGAACAAAGTAGAGGGCATAATAGTAGATCCACATATTATGATTTCATATATATGACAAAAATACTTTTCCAAATCTGAAGGAAAAATATTAGACTATTCCTGATAAAATAGATTAACCAGTGGGAAAAACACAAGTATATCCTTACCTCATACCATATACAAGAATAAGTTCCAAATGGATTTCATGTCTAAGTACGAAAACAAAATTTCTTGGGATGTGTGGGTGGCTCAGTCTGTTAAGAGTCTGCCTTCAGCTCAGGTCATGATCCCAGGGTCCTGGGATAGGGTCTCGCATCCGGCTCATTGCTCAGCGGGAAGTCCGCTTCTCCCTCTGTCTGCTGTTCCCCCTGCTTGTGCACTCTCTCTCTTTCTCTCTCTCTGATAAATGAATAAAATCTTAAAAAAAAATTTCTTAAAGGAGAAAATGTAGAGTAACTTTATAACCTCAGATAGAAAGGGATTTATGAAAACAAGATGCAAAATGTTACAGAATATGATGCAAAATTTCACATTTTTATTGCATAAAAAATAATTCTTAAGTACAACAAAAGAACAAACCTGATTTTAAAATGCAAGGTACATGCAAGGGAAATGTATTTACAATATACCCATGTGGCAAAATATTAGAATACACAACATAAAGAGCATCAACAAACCAATTTTTTTTGTTTTTTTTTTTAAAGATTTTATTCAGTTATTTGATAGAGAGAGCACAAGTAGGCAGAGGGAGAGGGAGAAGCAGGCTCCCCCCTGAGCAGCGAACCCGATGCAGGGCTCCATCCCAGGACCTGAGCCAAAGGCAGACGCTTAACTGACTGAGCCATCCAGGTGCCCCAGCAAACCAATTTAAAATATATAAACACTGAATAGAAAAAAAATAATAAGTAATGGAGATTAAGAGACAATTCAAAGAAAATAAATTATCAATAGCCAATGAATATGAATAAAGATATTCCACTTTCCTAGTAATCTCTAAATGTTTTAAAAACAACAGATACCACTTTATATTCATTTGTTTGGCTAAAATGGAAAGAGGGGAACAGAGGATCATCATTAGGCAAAACTGCAGTAGTAACTGTTACTGATAAGATCCACTGATAGATGGCAAAAGTAGGTGAAATTGTGAAGAGAAACAGATTTTGCATAGTCTTAGAGTATCTCTCTCAAGGTATTTATTAACTACAAAGTGAGAGAGAGTAATTTCACAATGGAGAAACCCAGACAAACACCACCTTAACTAAGTGATCAAGGTTAACAACATCAGTAATGATATGTTGATATCATAAATCTCTTGATGCCATGCACCGTGGACATGTCTTGTCTGTGGCATTGTTGCCCCCCCCCCAAAAAAACCCACATAATCTCATTCCAATCTTGACAGAGCATGAGATAAACCTAAATTGAGGGATGTACTACAAAATAACAGATCAGTATTCTTCAGAACTGTCAAGACAAGGAAAGACTGTGGAAATGCTACAGATTGGAAAAGCCTAAGGAAAAATAGCAACTAAATGCAATGTGGGTCCTTAATAGGATCTATTCTAGGAAGAACAGAAAAAAAAAAAAAATTAAAGGAAAAACCGGTGAAATTTGAGTTAAGGTCTGTCATTTAGAGAATTGTATTGTGCCAGTGTTAGCTTCCTGGTTTTAATAATTGCACCATGGTTACATAAGATGTTAACCTTAAAGGAAGCTAGATGAAGACATATGGAAACTCTCATTTAACATTTTTGCAACTTTTCTGTAAGTATAAAATTATTTCAAAATTAAAAGTTAAAAAGAAACAATGAAAGGCATGTAGAGAAACAGAAACTTTCATTAATTGTTGGAGAGAGTTTCAAGAACAACTTTAAAACATATGGTAAAGTTTAATATAAGCATACTCTTTAACCCAACACAATCTCTTCTAGGCTTATACTTTAGGTAGTTATTTTCAAATTTTGAGTTGTAATCCATTAATGGGTAATTAAATCAATTTAGTGGTTACATTAGAATCTTTGAGAATTCAGAACAGAGCAATAGGAGAGAATAGAAGAGCAAAGAGAATGTCAAAGAGTTTTACAGTAACAGGATTGTTTTGTGAATATACAATTTATGTATGTGTGTACTGTGTCAGTAGGTACAACTGGGCACACTTAAGAGGAGGCGGGAGGGCACCCTAGGCTTTGACGTGAGTCATATCTCTGTATCTGAGCAGTGAAAAACCTAGCATGCTCGTACAGCACACTGGTGTATGTACCGGATTTTGTTTTCAAATATATTTCTTATTGAGGATGGGTGTCAACACCATTTGTCTAGAGAAGTTTTAGCACTTTTAAGAAAATAGGTTAGAATAATTTGAAGTTTTGTTTGCCAGAGTGAAAAATTGGAAACAAATGTGGAGCTGAAGAAAAACAGTCAAACTGTGCTATGTATGTATACAGTGGAATATTATATTCCAGGAATTGACAAATCTGTCCCATCGTCTGCTTTTGTAAATTAAGTATTATGTAACATGGCCCGCAATTTATTTATGTATTGTCTGTAACTGCTTTTACCTATAAAAGCACAATCAAGTAGCTGCAACACTGACTGTGATGTAGACTAAAATAGTTACTATCTTGCCCTTTACAGGAAAAGTTTGCTGACCCCTGATATATTAAAAAGAATGTGAAAATGGAGCTACATATATCCACATGGTTAAATTGAAAAAAATAAAATGCCACTTGGAAAACAGTTGCAAAATACTATGCCATTTTTAGGACTTTTAAAGTATTTGATATTTATATGTAGTTTTATTATATTTATATAACAAATATGTTTGTAATGTAAATATAATAATTTATAATACATAAGAAACATTTATTATTTGTACAATAAAAGGCATTAAATATATTATTAATTATATATGTGTATATATATATATATATACACACACACATATACACACACGGTTTTTATGAAAAACATGCATGGTTTAATTTTTCTGCATAACAAATGAACACAAACATAGTGGCTTAAAACAAAATGCATGGGGCACCTGGGTGGCTCAGTCGGTTAAGTGTCTGCCTTCAGCTCAGGTCATGATCCCAGGGTCCTGGGAACGAATCCCACATCGGACTCCCTGCTCAGCAGGGAGTCTGCTTCTCCTTCTCCCTCTGTCCTTCCCCCAACTTGTGCTCGCTCTCTCTCTCAAATAAATAAGTAAAATCTTAAAAAAATAAAATAAAATAAAATCTACTTATTAGCTCACACTTCTGTATGTCAGAAGTATGAGCATTGAGTGACTGAATTCTTTGTTCAGGGTCTCACAAGATTGATATCAAAGTGGGGCTGGGGTCTTATCTGAGGCTGGATGTTCTTTTACAAGCTCATTCAGATTATTGGAAGATTTTAGTTCCTTAGAGTATATAAAGAGGCTCCTGTGTTTTTTGCTCTATTAGCTGGAGTCCTTCCTACTGCCTGCATTCCTTGCCACATGGCCCCTCCTATTTTTACAGCCAACGATGGAGAATCCCCTGCCACCATCACCACACTGAATCCTCTTTACATTTTGAATGTCTTTCACCAGGAAAAATTCTTTTAAGAGCCCCCCTGATTAGCTCAGGCTATTTGAGAATAAACTTATTTTGTTAAGGTCAGCTAACTTGAGACCTTTATTACATCTGCAAAATCCAATCACAACAGCATAGTGTGTGAATAATAGGAGAAGGTTAATGTATACCAGATGCTGGGGACCTTGGGAACCATCTTAAAATTCTGCCCATACAATGCAGTAGAATGATAAAAACCATTTAATATTATTTACTCCAGGAATGGTTAAATACAGACATATTTATTCTAAGAGGTACTCAGATGTCTGGAAATATACCTTTGTAATATTTCTTTTCCTCAAATAACTGTAAAACAATATGGCAAGTTATTAAAATGAAATTATGTTACATATTTAACACATAGATGTGCATTATAGTATTCTTCATCTTCTGTATATTTGAATTTTCCAAATTAGATAAACATAAATTTGTCTTCAAGTTTCATTTCAAATCCCTCCTCTCAGCTGAGCATTTTCAACCTCTTTTTCTTTTTTTTTTTTTTAAGATTTTATTTATTTATTTGACAGAGAGAGACACAGCAAGAGAGGGAACATAAGCAGGGGGAGTGGGAGAGGGAGAAGCAGGCTTCCCGCCGAGCAGGGAGCCCGATGTGGGACTCGATCCCAGGATCCTGGGATCATGACCTGAGCCGAAGGCAGACGCTTAACGACTGAGCCACCCAGGCGCCCCCTCTTTTTCATTTTTATTTAACCACAGCCCCTTAGCATTTTTGTAACTCTCTTATCATCAGAGTTAACACAATCATTTCTGAACATCAGATGCATGTCATGAACAATTTTGTGCCACATACATATATTGCCACTAATCAATATATGAAACCTGTAAGAAAGGTGTGAATATCTATAGGCCAAAGTTGAAAAACAAAATGTGATCCACCAGTTGAGTTTCTGATAGTCTCACAAGTGGAGAAGTTTGGTTGCATTGAAACACTCTTTATTTTTCACTTCATCTAACTTTGTTATTAATAATCAGT
This sequence comes from Neomonachus schauinslandi, assembly GCF_002201575.2. Taxonomy (NCBI): domain Eukaryota; kingdom Metazoa; phylum Chordata; class Mammalia; order Carnivora; family Phocidae; genus Neomonachus; species Neomonachus schauinslandi. The sequence goes on along the minus strand of NC_058416.1, from coordinate 29,257,107 downwards.
GCCCATGTCTTCCTTGGTACTAAACTCTAAATTCTTGAAAGCAAAGTTCCTTGCTTTATTTATTTTCCATAACTCATAGCTCCTGAAACAGTAATGCTCATATAATAGGTACTCTTTTAATTGATTACATGTTGTAGGAGGGTTCCCAGCATCGGTGAGAGAATGTAGTAGAAGACTAAAATTCCTTTATAAATGGGACAAATGTTTGTGTGTGTGTGTGTGTGTCTGTCTGTCTGTCTGTCTGTCTGGGGGATGTGGAAGTGGGCAGGGGTTTGATAGAGGATCACATTTTGACATTGAGAGTTGATAATAAAATTCTATTCTAATTCTGATGCTTGGTATCATCCCCCCTCCCAAAGATTGGAACATTCCATTACCTTTTAACAATGAGAACTTCTTTTCTCTGCCCTGTTCTAGAGGTTCATTAGCTGTAACCTTTTGGTTCTCACATCTCACCACTTTGCTGGAATCTCAAATACTCAATTCTCCTTAGAAATAAATGTCATGGTATTAACCGTGCATATTAATAACAACGCTTACAAATTTCACGATTAATTAGAACTTCAAAACAGCACACCAAAACTCTCGCTGTGGAAACTGTACTGAGTATATATTTATATCTATAGATATTTAATCATGTTCATTTTTGATGATCCAGACATAGTCATGTAATAGTTACAGATAGAACTGGGCTTCCATGTATGTAGGGTAAATTGTAACATGTGATGAGCTGTTGGAACTCCTACTCTCAAATATAAATTTCTCTCCTAGCTACCAGCAAATTCCCCAAGAGATACTCCTAGAAGGTATTCTGACTTGCCAGGTGCCTGAGTTTGCCAACTGCAAATACTACAAGCTATAACTGAAGCATGGTATCTCCCATACAGACCTCATTAAATGCTACAGGTATGATATAAATAGCAAGAATAATGAACAAAGCTCAAAAATGTGTATTCTAGGAATTTCCTCAGGTACAAAAAGCTCTGTGACCTTCAACATATGAAATAAGTTATCTAGACCTCGTATGATTCAATCCTTAAATCAGGATAATGTACATTACCTCACTATATCAATTCAGTATTGGATGCATGCGTCAAAAAATAAGTATGACTGTATAAAGAAGGCAGGGTGGTTTTTGTTTTTTTTTTTTCCTGCTATCTCTCTCTTTTTTACATAAATTAAGTCTGGAGCTAGGCTTTCCAGGGCCAACATATGGCTTTATGTATTTTTCAGGGACCTAGGCTTCTTCTGGGTCTAATATGGTCAGTCCATAGTTCTCAGTGTCATTAAGTTCCAGCCTTGATGTCTGCATTCCAGGTAGCAGAGCAAAGAAAGGAACAACAATGTGCAGAGTAATCCAGCTATCTCTTAATGTGGTTTCTCAGAAGCTTCTGCATAATCATTCTGCTTGTGTTGCCATGCTCTTTGTAAGAGAAGTGAGCAATACAGTATTAGGAGGTCACATGTCCAACTCAAAGTCAGGCATTCTATTTTCTAAGGAAGAAAGGGAGAGGACATATTAGTGTATGATGAGCAGTTGCAACTACATGAGTTAAATCCCAGGCCTGGGCAGATAGTGAGGTGTAACTTCCACATCTTAGAGTTATAATTCTATAATCTTTGTCTATACAAGCATGTAAAAAATTCTCACCATATGCACATGCACACATATATTTAACCTGCCTGTCAAATTTATGAATATGAAAATCTAGCATAAAACACAATCTTTTTGATATGCACAGCTTTTTAAAAATAACATTTCCATGAGGCACTAAAGCTTTAATATCTACAACATTCCTAAAAAGGGAAAAAAACATACACATACCACAGAGCTTAGAACCTGCTATCAATTCCATTCACAGTGGCAGAATGGCTCTAATAGCAAAGACATTTATGAGTCATAAATTACCATTTATAAATGCAGTGTTTAGTGTTCATTTCAATGGACGACATATGGTCGCAACATTTCCAAATAGCTTGAACTGATAAGTAGGCCACTGAAGTGGTTCAGTTTGTTAAAATGCTAACACATTAACTCCTGCAGGAGTCAGGCTGCAGGTTTGCATCTGAAATGCTGAGCACTGACTTTGAGATTGCAAGATGCTACCTTTGGAAACGGGGCGAGGATTTATGAAGTGGGCTTCAGAGTCCATTTTTCATCATGATTTATATGATTCCATGTGGCGAGACTTAGTGATCCATCAGGGAAGAACCCCACTCATTTCCCTTCAAGTTTCAGAATAAGACTGCCCCCAATGCCAACAATGTCCTACTGTTTTTGTTGAGCTATATTTAGTGGACGTGATTGGGGGGCCAAGGTATTTCCAGATACTTTAATACAAATTAGTGAAATCCTGTAACCTTTCCAAGGGGAGAGAAAAGAACCAGTAGAGAGATGTCTGATCTACTGTTAGCACATTTATATTAGAAATTAATTTAGAAGATCCAGCATGTAAAGAGCTAACAAGTAAATAGCTGAACAAACTGAAAACAGTAAGTAAATCGCTAAACAAACTGAAAAAAAGAAAAAAAAAAAACTCCTCTTAAATATGTCAAGAGAACTTAAGTCACTGGGAAAACTGTTAAACCCAAAATTGGAGAGATAGACAGGCAGATAAAGAAATTCACAACTTGCCAGAGTGGAGACTAATAAGCAGAAGCCTCCACAGGAACCAGTACTTGAGTAAGAAAACTTGAATTATAATTGGCAAATTTCTAGGGGCTCGGTGTGGGTGAATCTGAGCATTATGACCTCCACAGGGACCCAGTCTAAGGGGACCACACACACACTTGCATGAGTTTTACTTTCAGTTCTACCAGATTCTTGCAGTGCCTATCAGAGAAAAATCCCCCTGTGCTTCCAGCAGGAGGAGAGAAGTGTAACCATTTTGAAATCTGCCATATAATTCTGTTCTTAATAAGGCCTCTCCTTAGGAGAAACTCTTATCAGAGCCGAACCTATTGGGGGTTTGTAAGATCCTAACTGACCTTGGGAAGAGTTACCTAACTCCAGCCTGCCCTAGCCTTCCACACAGGAAAGGGAAATAACTAGGCCTCCTCTAGCATTCCATGTTGGAGAAGAGTGATACCCAACTCTAGCCATCCTGTCCAGCTGAGATTAGCCATCCAGGGCATAAGCTCACTAAAAGACTGAGACCAATCATAGGAATGTCTTCTCCCCTCACACCTTACCACTATATTACTAATGACCTATTTACTACAGTTCCTTGCACACAATAATCATGTCTGGCTTCTGACAACAAATCACAAGGCATGCTAAAAGGAAAACAACACCACCACAGACTGAAGGGACAGAGAAAACAGAACCAGACTGAGACATGGCAGGGCTGCTGATTATCAGATGAGGATTTTAAAATAAGTGTAATTAATAAATGAAGGGCTCTAACAACACCAACAACCCCCCACCCCCCCAAAAAACAGACACTGCACAAGAACAGATGGATATTGTAAGCAGACAGAGTAAATTTCTAAGAAAGAATCAAAAAGAAATGTTAGAGATAAAAAACACTGTAACAAAAATGAAGACTGCCTTTGAGGGTTTATCATTAGACTGAACATGGCTGAGCAAAGATTCTCTGAGCTTGAGGATATGTCAACAGAAATTTCCAAAGTTGAAAAGCAAACAAAATGCCTGAGAAAAATAGGCCAAGAATATCTAAGAAATGCAGGACAGCTATAAAAGATGTAACATGTGCATAATGGGAATATCAGAGGTAGAAGAAAGAGGGAAATGAACAGAAGAAATATTTGAAACAATAATGACTATGAATCTCTCCAAATTAATGTTAAGTATCAAACCACAAATACAGAACGAGAACACTGAACAGGATAAATGTCAAGAAACAAAACAAAACAAACAAACAAAAAAACTATAGCTAGTCATATCATATTTAAATTCCAGAACATCAAAGACGAAGAAAAAGTCTTGAAAGAAACCAAAGTGGGGCAACTGGGGGGTGGGGAACAGCTGTCCTGTAGAAGAGCTACTATAAGAATTACATCAAAGTTCTGAGAAATCATGCAAGTAACATATTGGAGTGAAATATTCAAAGTGCTGAGAGAAAAAACCCACCAACCTAGAATTTTGTATCCTGTGAATTTGTTCTTTAAAAGTGAAGAAATAACAGGACTTTCTCAGACAAAAAGAAGACTTCAGAAGAGGAAAAGTCATCATGAATACAGAGGGGCATTACATAATAATAGAAGGCCCAGTTTAAAAAACAACAACATAACAATTCTAACAACAGAACATCAAAATACATGAAGCAAAAACTGATAGGTATACAGGGGAAATAGATGAATCCATATTGTAGTGGGGACTACAGACCCCTCTATCATAATTGACAGATCGAACAGGAAGAAAATTGGTAAGGATATAGAAATCAATATCACCATCAATCAAGGGTATATATTTTATATCCTTAGATTACTTCATGCAACAACAGCAGATATACATTCTTCTCAAGCTCACATGAAACATTTACCAAAATATATTACATTCTGGGCCATAAAACACCTTAAAAATTTTTTGAAGAATAGATAACTATACAATATATGCTCTCAGACCACAATAGAATCAAACTGGAACTCAACAATAACAACAAACTACCTGGAAAAATCCCTAAAATACTGAGAGATTAAACAACACACTTCTAAATAGTCCATGTTTTAGAAAAAGAAATCTCAAGAGAAATTTAAAATAATTTGAAATAAATGAAGATGAAAATGCAACACCAAAACTTGTGGGAGATAACAAAATTGGTATAGTGGGAAATTTAAAGCACTGAAGACATACATTACAAGTGAAGAAATACTAAAATCAATAATCCAAGCTTCTTCCACTTTAGGGAACTGGATAAAGAAAAGCAAATTAAATCTAAGATAAGCAGAAGAAAAGAAAATAATAAAAATCAGAGCATAAATCAATGAAGTTGAAAACAAAATCAATAGAGAAAAGCAATAAAACCAAAAGCTGGATCTTTGAAAATATCAATGAAATTAACAAAGTTCTAGCCAAACTAACAAAGAAAAGTGAAAGAAGATATAAATTACTAATATTAGAAGTGAAAGAGGGGACACCACTGCAGATTCTATAGACATAAAAAGAATAATAAAGGAATACTATGAACAACTCTGTACCCACAAATGTGATAACCTGGATGAAATAGACCAATTCCTTGAATGATACAGTCTGCCAAGCTGATGAGGAGAAAAAGACAATATGAATCGGCCTGTTTCTATTAAAGAAATTGAATAATTACTAATCTTAAAAAGCACAAAGCACCAGACTCAGATCAGTTTGCTGGTGAATTCTACCAAACTTTCGGGGAAGAAATTACACCAATTCTCTACAATCTCTTCCAGAAAATAGAATCAGCGGAAATACTTCCCAACTCATTCTTTGAGGCCAAGAGATAAAATACTCAGAATAGTCAACATGATATTTAGGGAGAAGAACAAAGTCAGAGGACTGATGCTATGCAGTCAAGATTTACTATAAAACTGCAATAATCAAGGCAATGTCATATTGGTGAAATAAAGGACAAATAGACGAAGAGAACAGAGTAGAGAACTGAGATATAGATCCACACAAATATAGTTAGTTAACTGATCTTTGACAAAGAAGCAAAGGCAATACAATGAAGAAAACACAATCTCTTCAACAAATGGTGATGAAACAATTGGATATACACATGCAAAATTATTAATTTAGACCCAAACTTAACACTTTTCATAAAAATTAACTTATATTGGGCCATACGCCTAAATGTAAAATGCAAAACTATAAAATTCCTAGAGGAGAACATTGGAGAAAATCTAGAAGACCTTGGGTTTGGCAGTGACTCCACACACAATACCGAAAGCAGAATCCATGAAATAAATAATTGATAGACTGGACTTCATTAAAGTTAAAACCTTCTGTTCTGCAAAAGACACTATTAAGAGAATAAGATGAGAAGCCACAGACTGGGAGAAGATACTTACAAAAGACCTATCTGACAAAAGACTCTATCCTACGTAGAACTCTTAGAACCCCCCCAAAATAAAGAAACAAGCCAGTGGGAAAAAATGGGTAACATATCTGAACAGACACCTCACCGAATATGACATACAGATTGGGAATAGAGAAACTCGATGTCATACAACATTAGAAAGTTGCAAATTCAGACAGTGAGATAGCACTACACACCTATTAGAATGGCCAAAATCCAAAGTACTGACAGCACCAAATATTGGCAAAGATGTGGAGCAACACGATTCTCATTCATTACTGGTGGGCATGCAAAATGGTAGTCACTTTGGAAGATAGTGTGGCAGTTTCTTACAAAACTAAACATAGTCTTACCATACAATCCCGCAGTTGTGCCCCTTGGTATTAAAAGCCAGGGTAAAAATTTATTTTCACACACACACACAAAAAAACAACCTGCATGTCAATGTTTATAGCAGCTTTATTCATAATTGCCAAAAGTTGGAAGCAACCAAGAAGTCCCTCGGTAGGTGAATAGATGAATAAACTGTGGTCCATCCAGACAACAGAGAATTACTCAGTGCTAAAAAGAAATGAGCTATCAACACACAAAGAAACATGGAAGAAACTTAGATGCACATTACTAAGTGAAAAAAACCAATTTGAAAAGCCTAAATATTATCCCAACTATATGATATTCCAGAAGAGTCAAAAACTATGAAGACAGTGAAAAGATCCATAGTTGCCACAGGATAGAGAAGAATGAATAGGCAGAGAACAGAAGATTTTTTTACAGCAGTGAAACTCCTGTCTGGTACAATAATGTTGGATGCATGTCATTATACATTTGTCCAAACCACAGATTGTACAACATGGAGTGAACCGTAATGTAAATTATGGACTTTGGGTGATAATTATGTGTCAGCATAGGTTCATCAGTTGTAACAAGTAAGCCACTCATGTGGGATGTTGTTAGTGGGGATGGTTGTGAGTGTGTGGGGACCAGGGGCAAATGGAATCTCCATGTATTTTCTGCTCTATTTTTCTGTGAATGTAAAACTACTCTAGAAAAAATAAAGCCTATTTAAAAAATGAATTTAGAAAGGAGGAACAGGCATTTGGCAAATTTTGGAGACAACTGTTATTCTAGCCTTGCCTGATCACCATAAGCATTCACTCCATCTATGCTACTACGCGTTCTTATGCAACCTACAATCTTTTCTTGAGGTATCTAACCCCGAGCTGGGCTTCCTCATCTTTCTAAGCTTTCTTGCCAGAAAGCCTATGATTCATCCCTCTATAATTACTACATGCTGTTATGAAAGCCTGTTTTCTTTTTCTAGGGCCCATTTTCCCTCAGAACAAGGACCATGCTTCTCTTTCTTTCATCCTGTTGTAGAGAGACAGTATGGGGTAGTGTTTAAGCAAGAGGATTTGGGAGCCAAATTGCTTAGATCTGAATCCCAGTTTGAGCACTCGTTAACTGCATGATGCTTGCCAAGTCATTTCACTTCTCTCTGCTTGTCTCCTCATCTGTAAGATGGGGATAATAATAAAATCTACTGCAGAGAGTTGTTGAGAAAGGTAGGAGTAATAATAAATGTAAAGGGGCTAAGGAGTGAATGGCACATAACAAACCCTATGGAGGTCTTGGCTTCCATTACTCTAACCCTGCTCTTGGCCACAATGTTACCCTCATTGGGAACACTCAGAATGTCACTTTTCTCTCTTGTAAAAGGAAGGGTCTTGTCCCCTGATAAAAAAATTATATGCATGTGATGAGGAGCATTTGTGGGGTGAAGGGCTTTCTTTGCAGCCTTGAAATCATATTACAGGGAAAAATTTTTCTGTCTTCTGTTCTAACTCTGAGACTCTGCCCTCACCTGAAGATTTGAAAAGAGATTGAATTCCTCACAGCCCAGCATTCTCTTTTGCCCAACCCAAAGTCGGAATTGTTCATAATTGTCTGCTCTTACAGAAAAGAAATCACTTTATACGTTCAGATTTCATCAAGTGGATAGATGTGGTTGCTCCCAGCTGTGACATAGAAGCAAAAAAATAGGTGAAGAGAGGAGTCTGTGAAGTCATAGAAAAACAGAGTCCTTTTATAAAAGATCACGTGCTGGCTGTGTTCAAACCCCAGGGCAGTAATTCAGATGTCAGGTGGCTATGGTCAGACATGGTCGGGAGAAAGAGGACTCTAAAAACAGGACTTAGCATAAAGAGCCAGGACTGCGAACTAGGAGGCTCAGGTTCCAGTCTGAATGATGCGAGGCATTAGCCAAGTGGTCTTGAGCAAGTCATGTTAATTCTTTGAATCAGAGATAAGACAGGCTACATTCCTGAGAGGATTAAATCAGAGGTAATAGGTATAGACATGATTTGAAAACTGTACAGGAAAATAAAAGCAAATTTAAGGCAATATTATTTTTCCCATAAGAACCTATTTCTCCCTATCTAGAAAACAGACAGAGGAATTTTTTTTAATTGGATAGGCCTTTTCTGTGAAAGAATAAAATATTATTATTATTATAATCCTTATTTGCTCTCTAACTCTTAGAGCGTTTTCTGTATGTTCATAATCTAAATGCCTTCTGGCTCCATAGCCATCACCATGTGGTAGGAATTCAGCTCTCTATTCACTTGTGCTGTCCTCTGATGTAGAGGACATCTCTAAGGAGAAGCCTTGCACAGAACCACTAATTTTTAGTCTACTCTGATAACTGCCTCATTCCCCTCTTTTATAGTCTCCCAGTCCCAGTCTGCTGCCTGGAGGCCACTTGGAGACATCTAAGTACTGTCCTGGCCTATTAAAAAGACACTTACATAGCAGGATTGCTTGCTGGCTCTGGATGCCTCAAATGCTCCAATATTCTGGGTCTCAGAAAGTGTGCAAGTTCTGAAGAAACAGCACCAGAAAAGGCCTGCCTCCCTTCAACTCTCCCAATCCTGTGCTGAATCTCATCCCTTAGACCCAGAACAACTCTCCTCATACCTGGAGTCTCATGAATTTTCTCTTGAACAGATCCCACTATCTCTGTCTCTATACGATCTTGCCATGGCAACTGAAACTTAAAAACCTGATAGAGAACAGATATTACATTTCCTCTTGGTTCTACTTTCTTTCCCCTCCCACCATACTCTACTGATTTCTTTCAACCACAAAAATACCCCATGCATGTGAGTAGAAACAAATGGACATATAAGAATAGAACTAAGACGGGAAGAGTGTATATTATCTAAACAAATAGCAGAAGCTAAACATATTTTGTTATAAACACATATGTCATGGATGCAAGCCTACGTACACAATTAAACTATATACAAAGAAAAGGTGACTTTTTTTTTTCCTTAACTGGGCTACCCTCCCCATTCCACTCAAGTGGGCAGCAGGAAAGCTTGAATTTGTCCATTAATTATATCCAGATCGCTCCTTGATTAAATGATCTATTTGTATTTAATATTCAGTGAATCCAATGAAGTCAGATTTCCTTTCTGTTTCAGAGCTGGTTTAATATTGTTTCTATTTAGATTTGACCAATGCCCAATATTTCAGATCTTTCTGCTTTCCCTATTCTTTTTCAAGATGGCATTTTGGTATAGGAGAGAGAGGGTCAAAGACCTCTGTCTGGGTGAGATGAGACCACAGATTCAGCATTTTCCCCTAAATCTTCTCTAATCTTTGTGGAGTGGTCTGGTTCCTGATGAGGTGATGGAGTGCAGCTATTCATTTGTTCTTTAGAGCTGGTATGCTTGACCCATTAGGCACAAATACCCAATGGTAATCACTTAACACTTTTTTTATTTATTAAAGATATTTCCTCTGAATATAGAATTATGAATTGATAGGTTTTGGGTGTTAAACTTTCTCTCAGATAGTATTTCATTGTCTTCTGATATATAGAATTTATGAAAATTCACAGAATTTAAATTGACACACCCCTGTGTGTAATGTGTCGATTTTTTTCTGGCTGTTTTCAAGATTTTTTTTTAAAGATTTTATTTATTTATTTGACAGAGAGAGACACAGCGAGAGAGGGAACACAAGCAGGGGGAGTGGGAGAGGAAGAAGAAGGCTTCCCACTGAGCAGGGAGCCCAATGCAGGGCTCAATCCCAGGACCCTGGGATCATGACCTGAGCTGAAGGCAGATGCTTAACCAACTGAGCCACCCAGGTGTACCCCTCAAGATTTTTTTCTTATTTTTGGATTCCAGTAACTTGGTTATGATATAACAAGGCATAGTGTTCTATATGTTTATCTTGCTTAAGGTTGCTGAGCTTCTCAATCTATAAATTTATGTCTATGAGCAAACTTTGGAAATTTTTGGCCATTATTTCCTCAGCTATTTTTCTGTCCCCTTTCCTTTATTTATTATCCCTTTGTACCTCTAAATGTGTATATTTTAGTCTTTTTATATTCTCATGGGTTCCTAGAAATATTTTTTTTGAAATTTTTTCTGTTTTTCATATTGAATCATTTGTATTGATCCATCTTCAAGTTCACAGGCTTTTCCATAACTTCCACTTTTCTGTTGTCTACCTAATACATTTTTAAAATTTTCCCATATTGCATTTTTCAGTTTTATAATTCCATTTGTGTCTTTTCAGAGTTATTTTAATTCTAAGATTTCTTTTTTTCACATGGCAAAGGCATATTTTCCTTTATATCATTAAGCTCAGTTAAAATAGCTACTTTAGAATTCTTTTCTGCCAATGCCAACATCTGTGTCATCTCGGAGGTAGTCTATATGGGTTGCATTTTCTCTTCAGAATGAGTTGTATTTTCCAGTTTCGTTGAAGATGGAGTACTTTTGGATTGTGTATTTGTGAATAGTATGCCCTGTAGATTAGGTTATAATCCTGCCAGGAGGATTGAGTGTTGAGTGTTGAATAATTTTATACCTTTTAGCAAACACTTAAATTGATTGGATTCAAAGGGCAAACTCTCTGTCTTCCTGCAATGGGCAGCATAATACCTCTGGGTTCAGATATTTTATCTTCAGTTGTGTTGTTTCTGTCCATGTCATTTCATGCAAGTCACTGTTATCAGCAAGAGGGTTGGGAAGAATTATACACAGAATTTGGAGATTCCCCTCTCTGGCTTTCATCTTTTCTGGATTTCTACCCTCAATTTCCATTGACTATTGTTACCTTTTATTCTATTTTCTGTTGTTACAAGCCAGAAAAACTATGAGTTTTCTGAGTTTTTTCTACTTACTCCATGCAGTGCAAACTGAACCAGCTCTCATTCTAAAAATTATGAAGAAGCTAGAAAACTTGCCCATTGTGTTGACTCCAGTCCAGTATTTGTCTGATTTTGATAATTCTCCCATGTTTTCAGGTGGGTTTGTGTGTGTGTGTGTGTTTGTATGTGTTTTTTCCAAAACTTATAGTTGTTGTCTGCAGGACAGTTGGACTGTAAGAGCCACTCATCCATTTTGGAAAAAATATATTTCCTTCTGTCACTATTTTAGTTCTTCCTTGCTATATTTTATGATGCTCTTCAATGCTGTTGTTTTTCTTTCTTTTTTTTTTTTTTTTTAAAGATTTTATTTATTTATTTGACAGAGAGAGACACATCGAGAGAGGGAACACAAGCAGGGGGAGTGGGCGAGGGAGAAGCAGGCTTCCCGCCGAGCAGGGAGCCCGATGCGGGGCTCGATCCCAGAACCCTGGGATCATGACCCGAGCCGAAGGCAGACGCTTAACGACTGAGCCACCCAGGCGCCCCAATGCTGTTGTTTTTCTTCTATTTTTTTCCTATAGCTCTATTTCTTTCAGTTTGATTTGAATATGTATTCTGTTAAGTTTATTTATCCCAACTAGTAGTCATTTTGGATTTATATTCCTTGAATTAAGCTCTGTTCGATACTGACCTTTGTTTTTTTCTATACACAGTTCTTTTATTCCATTCTCATTTTTAAAGTTTTCTTTTTTCCTGAAATGTTTGGATAATGTTCATGCCATTATTTTATTATTCTCATATTTCACTTGGGTAGCCTAATCTGATGTTATAATTTATTCTAATGGAGGATGATTTACTTTGCTTCAGGAAATCTCTATATTATATTCCAAGCTTTACATTGGGGACTGGGATCATTTTGTTCATTCCACACTTTTTAACCTGAGAACAAAAGAAAAAGGAGAGATATATGCCAGTGGGGTAATGTGCAGCCTTTATTGTAGAACCTGGCCTGGCTGTATGTCTCTTCTAAGATTTGTCAATGTTTTCTACTGAGCTTCATCCAGTAGGGGAGTAAGGTAAGCAGAGTGTCATCATCTAACAGGATGCAACAATCCGACATTCATATTATTCCTTAACTTCACTGTGAAAACACGGAAAATGGAGGGTCCTAGAGAATTTTATGGATTCTGATGAGACCACAACAATTCTAAGTTTCTATTCAAGAGGATTTTTCTATCATTGTGCCATTGACTGCGTTATCGCACTCATTCTACTTAAGTTCAGTGTAGGAGTTATTAGTAAGAATTCTCGGATTTGCTTGAGATTCATTTTCTTTCCTCTGTATTTCTTCGTGAGGACAAGGGAGTGGGTATAATGTGTGTAGCTTTCTAAGCTGCACCTGGATTTTCACTGAATTGCCTGGACCGACACATTTAAAGGTATATAGTATGTGGTATAATATATTGTTGCTTCTGATCATTTTTTCCCTGATTTTACTTTTTGTTCTTGTTGTTCATTTAACAAGATCTGGAATGTAGGGAGAGGAAGAATCTGGGCTCATCTATCTGCTTTCTTATCCATAAGCCTTTTTCTGTGGCTTATTAACTTGTCTTTCTGTCTTACATTCTTTTCTCAAGTCACCCTCCACTGTCTCATCTAAGAGATTCTAATATCCAAATTTAATTATATTACTACTCCACTTAAAATTCCCAATCACCTGAATATAGCACCAAAATCACAGGCCAACAATAACAAAAAATAAATTTGACTCCATTAAAATTGAAAACATTTGTGAGTCAAAGGGCACTATAAAGAGAGTGAAAAAATCCAGAGTGGGAGAAAGTATTTGCAAATCATGATCTGATAAGGGATTAATATCCAGAGTATATGAGGAACACCTATAACTCATCAACAACAACAAAGAAAATGGGCAAAAGAGTTGAATAGACATTTCTCCTAAAAAATTATACAAATGACCAATAAGCACATGAAAAAACACTCAACATCACTAGTCATTAGGACAATACAAATCAAAGCCACAATGAGATAACACTTCACATGTGTTAGAATGGCTAATATTTAAAAAAAAAAAAGGAAAATAACAATTGTCGACAAGGATGTGGAGAAATTGGAAACTGAAAACCTAGTGCACTGCTGGTAAGAATGTAAAATAGTGCAGCCACTGTGGAAAACAGTACAGTGGTTCCTCCAAAAGTTAAAGACAGAATTATCATATGATCTAGCAAATCCACTTCGTGGGTATACTCAAAATAATTGAGAGCAGGGACTGAAACAGAGACTTGTAGAACAATATTCATAGCAGCATTATTAACAATAGCCAAAAGGCAGAAACAACTCAAAATGTCCGTCAACAGATGATGGATAAACAAGATGTAGTATATACATACAACAGAATATTATTCAGCCTTAAAAAGAAATGAAATTCGAATACATGCTACAACATAGACAAATCTCAAAAACATTTGCTACATGAAATAGGCCAGGCACAAAATGCAAATATTGTGTGATTCCACTTATAAGAAGTAACTAGAATTGGCAAATTCACAAGGACAGAAAGTATAATAGAAGTTGCTAGGGCTGAGGAGAGGGTGGGATGGGGAGTTAATTGTTTAAGGCGTACAGAGTTTCATTTTGGAATGATGAAAAAGTTCTCTAACTAGATAGTAGTGATGAATGTAATTAATGGTACTGAATTATACACTTAAAATAGTTAAAATGGAAAACTTTATGTGATGTATATTTTACTACAAAAAATATGAAAAATAATTCCCAATTACCTATTAAAGAAAAGCCCTTAAGGTTCATATTCCAATCTTTTTTTTTTTTAAAGATTTTATTTATTTATTTGACAGAGAGAGAGAGAGCTAGAGCAGGAACACAAGCAGGGGGAGTGGGAGAGGGAGAGGCAGGCTTCCAGCCGAGCAGGGAGCCCGATGCGGGACTCGATACCAGGACCCCAGGATCATGACCTGAGCCGAAGGCGGACGCTTAACAACTGAGCCACCCAGGCGCCCATATTCCAATCTCTTTATGACCTAGCTCCTTATCTTCTTACCCTCTCTTACTGCTTCCTTCTCTGTTTTGTCCCAGCAGTATCTCAAGAATCCATAGGTTCTGCAAGAATGTTGTATTGCTTCAACCTTTTGTTAGATATGTTATGTTTAAAGAATGGTCATTATTTCTTATTACATGAGGAGTCCAAGTCACCTTTCAAAAGCAAGTTTACATATTTTTACAGTTTACATATTAAGTTTTACTTAACAAGCTTCCAAACATCCTACTTATTTTCCCAGAACTGGACCACTATCATAGTAAATGCTTCTTTCCCTACTATAAACATCATGTTGGGGGCTCTTGGCTGGCTCAGCTAGTAGGGCATATGACTCTTGATCTTGGGGTCATGGGTTCGAACCCCATGTTGAGCATAGAGCTTACTCAAAAAAAAAAAACAAAAACAAAAACCATCATGTTGTTTTCTTGAGTGCTGTTGATTCACAGCTATTGCTGAATAACACCTGACAAAAGGGGACCAGTTAAGTACCATCAATACAATTTCTAACTTAAAGAAATAAAATTTCAGTCTTTTCCATTTATAAACCTAGACTGTGCATACTGAAGAAACTTATAATCATTTTTTTGAACAGTAGAGAAAGCCAATTTGACACCCATGGAAAAACAGAAAAAATACTTAAGATATGGATAAAAATAAAGAAGGAAAATTCTGGAAGATTCAGGTCTCTGAGAGCACACTATAGGACTAGCTGGTCCCTCCTCTTACTGTGGTTCCATGAGCTAATAAATGAACTGCACATAAACTGAGGTTTAAGTTTCTTTCATTTGCAAACACAATGACTACCTTTGATTACTTCTCTGATTATATACCTATGACCTTCCAATATTATCTCACCAAATTGTTACTTGGTTTTGTCACTGCTAGATGATGAGTCCATTAAGAATAGGTCCTTGCTTCTTTCATCTTAGTTTTTCCAGTACCTACCACATTGAATTTCAAAAATAGTTTCATACCTTTAAAATTGTTACTTTTCTTTGTAAGTCATAAACTGCATTCATGCAGCTTAGCCAAATTTCAGAAATATATCTTTACTATGTACGCCCCCATGCTAAACATTAAAAATGTAAAGATAAAAATATAACTTGATCCTTAATCAATTCTAGAGCCCAGTGAGAACAGATAGATACACACACATAATTTTTTTTTTAAAGATTTTATTTATTTATTTGACAGAGACAGAGACAGCGAGAGCAGGAACACGGCAGGGGGAGTGGGAGAGGGAGAAGCAGGCTTCCTGCTGAGCCGGGAGCCCGATGTGGGACTCAATCCCAGGACCCTGGGATCATGACCTGAGCCGAAGGCAGTCACTTAACCAACTGAGCCACGCAGGCGCCCTACACACACATAATTTTGATACAATGTGAAAAGTGATAAGATGAGATACATGTACTAGTATTTTCATTCAATATTTGTAAGCATCATTTTTGCTAAAATAATTAAACACTATTTTGTTGTGATGAAATAAGAGGAATTTATCATAATTTACTTAATCATCCTGCTATTGTTAACATTTCCACAGTTTCAATATTTATTCATTTATAAATAATAATAAGCTGAATATTCCATTTCACTTATAATTTCTTCATTTCTAATTATTTACTTAAGACAGATTTCTGAAAGTATAGGCATGCCTTGGACATATCGTGGGTTTGGTTTCGGGCCTCCACAATAACGCAAGTATTACAATAAAGAGAATCAAATTAATGTTTTGGTTTCTCAATGCATGTAAAATTACATTTATACTATCTTGTAGTCTCATAAGTGTGCAATAGCATTATGTCTAAAAAATGTACATAACTTAATTTAAAAATACATTATTGCTATAAAATATTAACCATCATCTGGTGGAGGGTCTTGCCTTAATGTTGATGGCTGCTGACTGATCAGGGTGGTGGTTGCTCAAGGTTGGGGTGATTGTGGCAATTTTTTAAAATAAGACAATAATGAAGTTTGCCACATTGATTGACTTTTTCTTTCATGAACGATTTCCCTGTAGCATGTCATGCTATTTGATAGCATTTCACCAACAGTAAAACTTTCAAATTTGGAGTTGATCTTCTCAAACCCTGCCACTACTTTATAAACTAAGTTTATGCAATATTCTAAGTCTTTTACTCTCATTTCAACTATTGTCACAGCATCTTCATCGGGAGTAGTTCCAGCTCAAGAAACCACTTTCTTTGCTCATCCATGAGAAGCAACCTCTCATCTTTTCAGGTTATATCATGAGCTTGCAGCAATTCAGTCACATCCTCAGGCTTCACTTGTAATTCTTGTTCTCTTGCTATTTCCACCACATCTGGTTACTTCTTCCACTTAAGTCTTGAACCTTCAGTTTGTAAAAAAATGCAATATTTGGAAAGTACAGGAAAGTGAAGCAGAGTAAAACAGGTATGCTCTGTAATCTTGAGTCAACAGCTAGATTAACTGTTAAAGATGTCAAAGATACAAGTAAATTTTAAGCCTAAATTTGGGAGGAATTGAGGCCTATAGAATTTAAATGACTTGTCTAAAGTTACAAATTTTTTTTTTTAACTCTCCTTGTAGTGCTTCTTCTTCTTTTCCCTTGTACTTGTAACTTCTGCCCAGCACTCATCAACCTTTCTTGCTTTGTTGCCTGTAAGAACTTGGATCTGGTTTAGTTATCAGCAGTGGTGGCTTAACCATCCATTCACATGGCACCGTTAATGGGAGTGGCCCCTGGGCCTAGGTGAGGGGGGATTGCCACCCTGGTTAGTAATACTTTATCTCAATTAAAACACCCTAATAATTACCATTGCACCATGCCGTATTAGTATAGGAAAGCTTTTAGCTTCTCCAATAATCACATAATGTAAGGTACTATTTCTCTTGCTTTTATACATAATTAGATTTGGTTTTGAGAAAACTTGTCTTTATTTCAGCATTACAAATTAACTCACAGAGGGATCGTGGATAAATTTTTTCCACACAATTGTTCGGATTCTTCACTTGGAAAATATATCCAGATATGCAGATGTTGAAAAAGGCAGGGTAATCTCACCTGTAAACGAAAGCCAAGTGTCCTCTGAAAAGGAAAAACAAATAAATCATCAAGTAAATTGCATATTTTGGCAACAAAATGAGCTTAATTTTTGTTTGGTTTTCAAGGAAATATATCCTGTTAAAGAACATTAAAAAGAAATATATCCCCAGCATCCAACTCACTAAAGGGGATGCATGTGTTTATCATTCCTCTCCTATGCCCACTGCCTGAGGCAGTGGAAGGATTTCCTTGCTGTCCTTTTGCCTTATCTCTTCCAATTTTATATCTCCATCCTCAATAGACTCCAAGGCCCACTGTAATGAATACAAATATGCTTGCTATATTAGGACTGTGAAACCACAGTTACTGCTTTCCCTACTCCCTCTGCCCCAGTGGGATATATCTCAATGAGGCTATTCAAGAAAGCATCATTTTACAGTAGTAGAAAAAGAGCCTGGGCTTTCGCCATCTCCCAACTACTAATAAAGTGTTTCTTTCTCTAATACTGGAAGTAGGCTAATGAGGGACATATTTGCAGTAGAGGTTAGTTCCATTTTTAAAGCAGGAGTTCAGGGAGACTCCCATTTCTGGACAGTTGAAGTAAAGCAAAGAACTTGTTTATTGTTTCGAAATCGTAGTGGGATTTTTTTCAGCCTTCTGAACTCTTTGATTATTTAATCACTAATTGTTGGAGATGTACTGTAGCACTCAAGAGTAAAAGGGGAGTAAGAGGTCCTAGACAAAGGAAGATACAAAAGAGATACAGATGGACCTCTGTTCCTGTGTCTTTTAAAACACTTTTTGAATACCATTCTATTCGTTCATTTGTTTGTCTTAAAAATAGATATATAATGTCTCAAAAATACAACACAACATACTAGACCTTGATAATATATAGCTTAAAAGGCCAAAACAATCTTCCTGAAGGAATTTGCATTCTGAGAAGTTACAAAAGTTATCAACCAAGACTCATTACCTACTCATTATTTTATAACTTGCCCTCAATTAAAAGTAAAATAAGTACAATGCAATTGTATGTTAGAAAGTTTAGTACCATTCAGGGAAAGTTTACTTGAAGAAATAGGTTTAGAAGTGACTCTTAAAAGATGTATACCTTAATAAGGAGTATCGCAGACAAAGGTAATAGCATTGCATCGACACCAAGGTGGAGAAAAAATTGGCATATTCAAAGAATTGGAAGAATGCCAATGTTGTGGAAACAAGGAAACATCCTGATCACTGTATGAATATCATATTTGAGAGTGACATGTTAGGATTGAGTAAGAAAAGCTAAGACTTGAGAGAGAGTTTGGTAATTTATACTATGATAATGGCAGAGAAATCGATAAAAGTGGGTGAATTTGAGAGATATTTAGAAATATTTGTGTTCCAGGCCAACGGGGGATGAGGGAGAAATAAGAGTCAAAAGTGAATCCTGAGTTTCTGTCTAGAGCAATTGCAAGGATGGAGGTTGTAAGGCTTTGTTAATCTTATAGTCAAAGGCTCTTGATTGCTTGTCATAGAACCCCAAGCCAGCATAAGAAAAAAAAAAAAATGTAGAATTAGGAAATTTACCGGCTTAAAAGATAACCAAAAGTTCAGAAGAACAAATGTAGAATTTGTTTCATGGTTGATTGGAAGTCAATATTACAACACAATCAACTTCCCTTTCACCTCTTATTATTGATTCTCTCAAACTGTTGATTTGATATTGGGTAGATGGGCTTTCTTCACATCATGAGAGACTCAACTCTAGATATCTTTATAAACCAGAAAGCCAGTAGACACTGGGAGCTTCTCTTCACCACTTTTAATTTGGTAAATCCCAGGGGGAAAAAAAAAAACCCTATTATATATTTTCTTAATTGAGATATAGTTGACATACAACGTTACATGCTATCGTTTCAGGCATGTAACAGTGATTTGACAACTCTGTGTGTTATGCTGTGCTCACTCACCACAGTGTAGCTACCATCTGTCACCATACAATGCCATTACAATACCATTGATTATATCCCCTTTGCTGTACCTTTCATGCCTATGACATTCACTCCATAGCTGGAAGCCTATGCCTTCCTCCCCCCTTCACCCCTTCAGAATTCCTATTATCTTTATTTTCTGTGCTGCCTTCCTGTGGCCAGACGTGCAAAATGGTTACCTAAGAAGGGAATGAGCAGACAAGGCTATTGGGTGATTCACAGTGAACCTTAAAGTCATCACAGTTTGTATTCGCCAACGTGGAGAATTGGTGAATATCCAAAGATCACCTTGAGGGTTGAGAGAAGGTGAGTTCTATAAATATTAACTTTTAGATACCTGTAAACATCTAGTTGGAAGTGTTGACAAGACAGTTTGATGATCAGATCTGTAGCTCAAAGTTGAGATCCAAGCTATAGATAATAATTTGGAATGAGTCATATATGGATTGCAATTGAAGTCATAACATTTAAGAGATAACAAAAGGCAAGAGTATAAAAAGAAAAGAACACGGTTGAGATGTACATTGGTGTAACATTTGAACTATCAGGCCAAAGAAACTGAGGAGGAGGAGCCAGAAAAATATAGTGGAGGCCAGAAACCAAAGGAATAACCCTTTTTGAAAAGGAAGGTGTTATAAACAAGTGCATGCTGTGAAAGTAAAGCCTGAAACATACCCACTGAATTTAGTGAGATGAATGGCATTGTTGGCAATAAGGAGTGTCATATTGGTGGAGTGGTGGTGGTAGAGAAGTCCAGTTAGGAAGTGGAGAAATTGAGAGCCAGTAACTCTACAAGAGGTGACTCTGCACCAAAACTTGGACAATTGGGCTTAACTGAAGCTGAACTGAGATCAGGAGTTTTTCTTATGAAATTTTTTTTTTTTTTTTTGGTAGTATGTGTGGGTGCTTGTGTGTATGTTTAAGGCAGAACAGATGGTCATACTTAATTGCTAATGGGTCTGTGCATATTTTGTTCTTCATTTAAAAGTTTACATTAAGAATACTAATGAGAAGGAGTACAGTACAAGAAGCTGGAAGAAAGATATAAGAAAAACATAAAGAGGAGAAAAATAATGGACAATTTTTCTTCTCTTAACCTTAAATAAGTTTTTATGTCAACCATAAAGTTTGACATTTAAATATTCTGTTTTATTCATTTTGCTTTTGTCACCCTCGTATTCTCAATGAATTTTCTTTTTCCAGTTCAGAATCTACATTAGAATGCCCAGTAGAGCACATAACAGGGTGGGACACAGAGCAAACATTCTGTAATTTATATTGGGCATTCAATTCCAGTCTGTATAGAAAACCAAAAACCACAGCAATTTGTGCTTATTTCTCTTAGTCCACTCTTAAATGGTTTATAAAATAAAAGGATGTTTGATCAAATGAAATGATCACACATTCTATGCAATTATTAATATTGATAAGAAGATTTATGTGTATTTTGAAATTACCAGTTGCAAGAATAGTTGCAGAGCTCTGAACCTAGAATTTCACATATGCCCAGGCAAGGAAAGCCTGTTAATACATTTTTGTGTGAGGATCCTTTTGTCAGGGATAAATGATTGGGCATTTTAGATATGGAAGTTAGTCTCCAGGACCATGCTCCCTAAAGATTTATGGAAAAAGATTGGTCTTAATGTCCTTAGAAATTGCACCAGTAGGAGAAGACATGCCTAGGTAGGAAATAGTTGAGATTCAGGTAAGGAGGGTAAAAGAAAATACAATGAAGGATTTGTGGGTAAAATGTATAGCACCGAGCCCTCGGTTACTTTGTGTCAAAACCTCCTATAGACCAAATCTAGAGATTGAGACAGATAGAGGTGTAGCAATGTGAGTCAGAGGACATTTACACATAGACACCCAACCCTTACATACAGACACACAAGCATTCATACACATGCAACATTGCTTTTGTTTTCCCTCCAGAATCTACATCACAATGCAGTAGTATTTTTGGCTTGAAAAGTCTGTATAACATTAATTGAAAAAAGTCATCAACCACAGCACGAGAAACTATAGAATGCAACAGGAAATATACATAAAGGTGCTCATAGGATAATGATGCAGAAGAGAAGAGGAGGATTTTATTTTAACCATTTTTTTTTAATTCTTATGTTAATCCCCATACATCATTAGTTTTAGATGAAGTGTTCCATGATTCATTGTTTGTGCATAACACCCAGTGCTCCATGCAGAATGTGCCCTCCTCAATACCCACCACCAGGCTAACCCATCCTCCCACCCCCCCTCCCCTCTAGAACCCTCAGTTTGTTTTTCAGAGTCCATCGTCTCTCATGGTTCCTCTACCCCTCCGATTTCCCCCCCTTCATTCTTCCCCTCCCGCTACTTTCTTCTTCTTTTTTTTTTTTTTCTTAACATATATTGCATTATTTGTTTCAGAGGTACAGATCTGAGATTCAACAGTCTTGCACAATTCACAGCGCTTACCAGAGCACATACCCTCCCCAGTGTCTATCACCCAGTCACCCCATCCCTCCCACCCCACTCCCCACTCCAGCAACCCTCAGTTTGTTTCCTGCAATTAAGAATTCCTCATATCAGTGAAATCATATGATACATGTCTTTCTCTGTTTGACTTATTTCACTCAACATAATACCCTCCAGTTCCATCCATGTCGTTGCAAATGGCAAGATCTCATTCCTTTTGATGGCTGCATAATATTCCATTGTATATATATATACCACATCTTCTTTATCCATTCATCTGTCGATGGACATCTTGGCTCTTTCCACAGTTTGGCTATTGTGGACATTGCTGCTATAAACATCGGGGTGCACGTACCCCTTCGGATCCCTACTTTTGTATCTTTGGGGTAAATACCCAGTAGTGCAATTGCTGGATCGTATGGTAGCTCTATTTTCAACTTTTTGAGGAACCTCCATACAGTTTTCCAGAGTGGCTGCACCAGTTTGCATTCCCACCAACAGTGTAGGAGGGTTAGAAGAGGAGGATTTTATAAGTAAACTGTATAGTGTAGACTCTCTCTTTTGGCATCTTTGGAAGAAGAAAATATGTTCACAAATACAGACAGGGCATAATGTGGTCTTTATTTAAATCATAGTAAAGACATTTGAAGTACTACGCTACTAATAGGTAAGTTTCCCTTTCTGTGCCTTAAGGCTTTTCCAGTCTCCCAATCCTACTTTGAAATCCTGATTTCTTCCCAACACTCACCCCAACTTGAGCATTAAGCCACAGAAACTCTGCACAAGTCACTGTACTTGCATTCCTCTGAAATTCACCATTTTTCCTCCAGTGCTACACTCCCTAGGCTTTGGCTTTTGGTAGTTCTTGCCTTTACAGCTTGACTCTCTCCTCCTCTCTCTTTTCACCTGGATTTGGAAACCTAAGCGTGTACTCAAAGAAATTCCAGAACTTCCATAAGACACTAAATAATGAGTAATAAAGGCCTCAGAAGAAGTTTATCCATGATTTTCAGAAGTCACTTTAAGTCCTCACAGTGTTCAGAAACTACAAAGCAGGACATTCCATACATTCAGATGACAGGGCCACCTTAGCCTGGTGCCAACTCTGTGTGTACTCATGTGGATCCCTACCCCTTCCTTCAGAGAGTACAGTTGGTTGGAAGCTTTCTCGTCTGAAACCTCTGCAGGGAAGAAGGAATCCCTGTTATCATTTCTAAGTTGCATCAGGTGAAGTGAGAGATATGAGGGAGGCTGGAGGAAGCATTTTAGGGTAAAAAGAAAAAGGTTCCATAAATCACAAAAGATCAACACTTACGAAAAAAATACACTGGCACTAAAATGATAGACGAGCAGTGGATGCAGAATAAAGGAATGTTCTAAATAAACATGGGAGTGACCAGGGAAAGTTTTCAAGAACCTGTAAGCAGAAATTCTCACCACTTACAATATTAGGAAGGAAGGATGCCAAAAGGTAGAGTGCCAGTTCCACGTGAGAAGTGAACTATGATTAAAAAAATAAGGGACTTACAGAGATTTGACCTGCCCTACCAGAGTTGGTAGGGCAGCATTGGCTCAGTTGTTTCTTCTACTTTTGCATCTGACCCTAAGCCTGATGTCACAGATCAGGGAGTCAGGGAAAGAAAATGAACATGAAGCAGAGACAACTGGAATCTATGCCCGTGTCTTACCAGATCTCATGTTGTTCTCTCCCTATTGTCAAGTCTCCAACTTTGTTGCCATGGGGACCTAGAGCTACACCCCCACCTGGCCCTGAAAGTGGAGAAGCTGCAGTAAGAAGTCCAGTGGAAGGTGGAGGAGGGGCGTGCCCCCCTGCTGCCCTCACCAGTAAGCTGAGCCAATCTCAAACCTGTAAGAGCTCCAAAGGGCCCCAGCTCTATCCACCTCCAAAGAATAGACTTGGGCTTCCCTTCACTTCTCATCTTTCTCTTCTGGCCAGCCCTAATCAGAGACATATAGGGAATTAAACTCTGAGAAACACTGTTCAGTTTAACTAAGGCAGAACATTACAACGATGTGGGTATCTTCTCGCAAAAATGTTCAGGTCCGTGGCTTGATTTTCATTGAAAAAATCAAATCTTTCTTGCAGAAAACATTATTGTTCAAGAGATACCCGCAGGCTCTAGATACCGTTGCCTTGACCTCCTTCAAATGAGTGAAGCCCAGATGAATTGTGGCTAAGTCAAGGAAACAAGGAGTTTTGAAGGGTCTGAACTTTAAGGGAAATTTACAATGGCTATTTTCAGTTTATTAGGAAGGAATCCAAATGATTGAAAACCATCAGCCGTTTTTGTTAAGTTTACAAATATCAAGCTAATAAGTATTTACCAAATACTGTTTTATGTAGTTACTTAGTTTTCCTTAATCCCATTTCATTCTTTCATGATAGGTGTTTTTTAAATATGTCAAGAGCTGCTCAGGAAGACCCTTACATATGTCGTTTGTACATAATTATCTAAATAGTGGGATTTGGGAGACACTAAGAATGCTACTCTCATGTAGTATTTTTCTGTTGTCTGTAATTCCACTGCTCATAATTTCTTTTTTTTCTGAGCATATTCCACTTCCTGCAACATCCTGTTGAAATATGAATGGGGTGATCCAGTTAGTAATTAGTTCATCATACTTTTTCATATAAGGGAAAATGAAGCAGGAAAAAAAATACAAATACACTAGCTATCTGAGAGGAGAAAAGGAATAAGAACCAGATTTCATTATATTAAAGGTAAATGTCCTTAAGTTTAGCATTTGCCCATGAAAAGTATTATGCCAACAGCAATATTTTTTGTCAGAAGTCTTAAGGAAAAAGCATTCCAGCACATCAGAAGCTCACTTACCTGTAACCACAGACAACACTTCGTGAATGCACAGGGTGCACCTGATACTGGTCCAAGGGCTGGACCTGCGGTCAATGAGGAACTATGATTACCCTCCTCTGACAGATGATGAAACTGAGTCACAAAGGTGTTAGGTAACTTATTTAGGCCTACATACCCAGTAGAACGCAGAGCTGGAATTTGAGTTTAGAAAAGTCAGAGGCTGAGAAGGGATTCTCCAGTTTGGTTAACCTTACTTAGTATTCAAGCAAATAAATTCACACAATCATCCTCAAAATGGAAAAAAAAAAATAGCTAAGTAATTACAAGTGGAGAGAAAAGGGTTTTCCTGTAGTAAAATATTCACAACTAAAAATATTGAGGAATTATATTCAAATATAAATGGAATGCAGAAAAGATGGATGATTTTTAAATGAGGCCTGAAAATGAAAGTGAACCATTGGATATGAAGGCATCAAGAGCACAACATCCTGTTCCATGCATTTGACCCACTGTTCTTCACTTGAAATGTTCTCTCCCCATCTCTCTGCTTCTCCGAATTTTATTTATTTATCAAGGTCCAGTTGAGAATGTGGACACAAGCCCCATCATCAGTGTGCTGGTAATGTTAACCAAGCCAAAGAACAGCAATGTTCCCAGTTATAGAATGAAGGCATGAGGCTAGATGTAGAGTGGCAGATTGAACAACACCCCACTTTCGTTCAGGGCTAATATGCTCAGTGCCAGGTAAGATAACTTCTTTCCCCAGATGCCTTGGTACATACGGATGGCCGTGTGACACAGTTACAGCCAATGATACATAAACAGGCGTCTGCTAGGTGTTCTGGACATGTTTTTTTTGCTTTTTTGTCATTGTTATTGAGAGAAAAAGACATTTCTGTATGGCATTGCCATTCTTTCCTTTTCTCATTTTCAAGGCAGATGTTATATTTGGAGTTGCAGCAGCCATGTTTGACAGTGAGGCAAAAAAAATCCCAGTATGTTAACAATTGCAAAAATAAAACAAAGACCTTGCGTTGCTGATGGAACTGTTGAACATCTAAATCAATTCCAGCAATATTTCAGGCTTATTTGTAAAGGAGAAATATTACTTCCCTTTTAAAGTTATTTGGGCCATACTTAATGTTAGTAGTAATGGAGGTATTTCTAACTTTTATTTTCAGGGATTTTCAAACTGAACTGAGGAAGGTTCTGAGGCTCCCAAGAAATGTCCTAAAAATGTCCTGGGGAAGATGATTTGGGGGCACATGGAATCTTACCCTTTCTCATAACTTCACCCATGATTATTCTACTTTGTAACAGTTCCATGTTACATTTATGCATAAGAATTTATTTCAAGATATATTTCACTTATTAGAAATGTTTGAAATCATTTTTCTGGCTAATTTCTAACTTCCCTTCCAGCTTTAAAATCCCAATTTCTGAATTCTTTCCTGAAACTTTCCCTAATATCACTCAAAGTGGCATTTATTTTTGACAGGTCTGAGTACTTATTTTCTATATTATTGTTTGACAGTTTATTCTGACCATTTAGCATTTACAGTATAGTTTATGCATAATGCATGGCACATGTTTATTTGTATTAGTCTTGTCTACAGAAATTGTCAATTAAAAACCATAGAGTTTGAAGTAGTTCTAGGAATGTAGTCAGAGTCCTGGGTATATACACATATATCAGGGGTCCAGTGTGTATGCATTCAGTTGGACTATATGCCATCCAAAAGCCTCTGATTCTTATTATCTGTATATTAGAGATTTCAGGTTATATTATTCATCACATTCAGAGTACAGTGGATGAAAATTACAAACATTTCCTACCCTCAAGATCCTCATCATAAAGTTAGAAAGGGGCTCCTTTTTGAAGAAAAAGACTTCCCTACAATCATTTTTATCTGGATTTCCCCCATGCCTCTAGTTTGACCTTGCCTTTATTCCTGATATAAAGAAAGTTGCAGGCATGGGTTGCTAGGATTATTCCAGCATAATAAGAGTTATTTTTTTTCAGGTTGCAGAATTAATGTGTCATTTTTCCTTATAGCTTCTGACTTAATTTCTATTAATGTTGCTGATCATTAGTTTCACCAAGAAATTCATCCGAATGAGTTAGTGGTTTTCTACCTTTATGCTGATAGCACAAAAGGCTAGATAGGTAATGTCAGAGTATCTGCAAGAGGCAAATAAAGAGATCGATACACTATGTAAATAGCTTTCACACAGCATTTTCTTTTCTTTTTTTTTCTTTTATTGCTGAGTTGGTACAAGCACAACTCACAGGGAAGCACAAAATGCTACTCACAACTGAGATGATCAATGATTGCATTTTGGAAAAGATGCCCAGTGAGTAGCAGGAGAGGCCTCCTATTCTGGAGTTCAAACTTTTATTCATTTGTGTATTTGAGGAATATTTATGGCATGCCTTTTATGTAACAACTTTGCTTGGCACTGAAGAAACAAAGATTTACAAGACAGTTCCTGCCCTCCAGAAACATGCAAAGAAAAAAAAAATAAGAAGAAAAAAGTAAAACCTTTCTTGAGGTAATATATGTCTAGCACTGTTATGGCACAAGGGAGAAGCTTAATAAAAAATAGCTAAAATTATTAGTGACCAAAATAGGTGCCCCACTCACTGAAGTCCACAGATGCACTCAAGCCTCCTTTCAAAGTCTAAGTGCTAATTATTTCAAGGTAGTCCTGACAAGTGTGTAACTCATTTTTTAGACTTTTGGAAGTCAGAAGAGACTAAACAGAATGGGGAGGCTGAACATGCACACAGACAAATAAGGAAAGTGGGCAAATGAAGAACTGATAACAATGGGGGGGGTGTCAAAATGTTATTGGAAGCCCACATGCCATAACAGCAGACACACACAAAAACTGTATCATTCAGAAGCTTTTCAATGGGGGGCAAACAGTACTGCACAGTACTACAGAAGAATAGACTAAAGAGGTATCCATAATAAACAAGAGTCAACTAGTATTTGAGGGCTTTTTTTCACATGTTTATTTCATTTATTCCTTACAAAGACCCTGCTAAAGTAACTCGTTCTAGTTAACAAATGAGGAGATGAAGGCTCTAACTAATCAAGAAACATTTTAACACGAATCATGAATATGAAGTTCAAGATGTTAAATTAATTTAAATATCTAATTTTGATTGCATCTTTGAGTTTCAGGGCTGCTTGGGAACCACTCTGTTGAGGGGATTCATGATTATAAATCTGTAAATGACATTTAAGAG
Source organism: Neomonachus schauinslandi (assembly GCF_002201575.2). Classification (NCBI taxonomy): domain Eukaryota; kingdom Metazoa; phylum Chordata; class Mammalia; order Carnivora; family Phocidae; genus Neomonachus; species Neomonachus schauinslandi. Next base: position 29,229,305 of record NC_058416.1, on the reverse strand, counting down.
TTTCCTAATGCTCTAATCTTATTAGAGGTAGATAGTCCTAATTCAGAGAACAGTTAACATGGCCAAATTAAAATATTAAAGAAACCAAGAACTTTCTTCAAGAACAGCATGTTAAATGTGCTGCTGATCCTCTCAAGGACAGAAAAACCTACTGATTTCACCCTAGATCCTTAAGACTCAGCAAAATGCCAAGTAAAAATTTAATACTCAATCAGAATGTTTTAGAAATGGCTAATTACTGTACATTATGTTTTTTGTTTGTTTAATTGTCCCCACACCCAGTGATCATGGTAGATTCTTTCCCTCTTTTTCCTTTTTGTTCCTCAACTCCTCCTTCTCCTTTCTCTTCAAATGGATCATAATGACAATCTCTCTATGCCCTATCCATCAGAGTGGTCATAGAAAAACACTCTCTGTTCCAAATGGCCTTTCTGTCCCAGAACCTCCCACGTGGTGAGATCAGAGAGTGAGGAAATCCTCCATATATCTCATGTGGGTGGTAAATAACCCTTAGATATTTTCTTCTCACCCATTGCTTTAAAGTTATCCCAAATAGTTCATCTCAGTGCTTAACATGACATGATGAAATGGCTCTTTCTAGAAAATCTGGTTTTTAATGGTCCAGTTTTATTGCACATTGAAATTCGTGTTAACTTTATTGTGTTTTGATCTTTTTTATTTTCATTCAGCATTTACTTTATTTCTGAAGATCGTGCAATGGTATATGAATGAGTGTGTACTTTACAGGAATGACCTAAAAGCCCTTAGAAGGAAGCAGGGGTCCCCACATATCTTATTCATGTATTTGTCTTTACAGTTAAGAGCATGGGCTATGAGGGTGAGAGTGACCCATGCTATTTATAAGCTTAAGGCCTTGGACATTCTGCTTGACATTTCCGAGTGTCAGGCTTTTCATTTTTGGAAAGGGAATACTTACCTCACAAGTTGATTGTAAGATTGTGTGGCATAACTTATTTAAAGCAGGTACTGAATTCCCAGTAAAAGAGTATTATTAAATATATCATAATTTTTATTATCTAACACAATGCTTAAATAATAAAGGACTCAAAAACTTATTGATGATGATAAAATCTCAAAAGATACTAAAATTCCATTCCTTGATCTTTACTGTATTAACTAGTAGTACTCACAGTTCCAATTCCCCAGAAAATTCCACATTTGCTTTTGAGTTCTGGGGGATCCAGTTGGCTCTCTATTAAACAATGATAACATAATTCAGGTTATTTCATGTTTCTTCATTTCACATTCCAGTCTTCTGCCACTTCTATCCTCCCAACTGCTCTGTGCCCTCCTGAAATTAAAAAAAGTGGCTGCCAAAGGACCGTGAAAGGTATCCTTTATGTCAAGTGCAAAAAAGATGTTGGGCTTATAATAAAACAAAACAAAACATGCACTTGATTTTCAGCTCTGCCATCAACTGGCTCTGTAACTTTAGGTAAGACCAGTAGCTTTTCTGTGCCTTAGTTTACATAACTGCAAAATGGGGTAAACATCCCTGCTTTCCTTGAAAAAAATTTGTAAAGGTTAAATGCAGTAAATATTTTTGTGTGTATGAAATACATTTGATGTCTATAATGATGTCAAAATATTAGGCATTCTATTATATTACATGCTCCAGATTATGCCTTTGTGAATACCCTTGGTTTTATTTTATTTTATTTTATTTTTAAAGATTTTATTTATTTTTTAGAGAGCGAGCGAGAGAGAAACAGCATGAGAGGGGAGAGGGTCAGAGGGAGAAGCAGGCTCCCCACTGAGCCGGGAGCCCGATGTGGGACTCGATCCCAGGACCCCGGGATCATGACCCGAGCCCAAGGCAGACGCTCAACCATCTGAGCCACCCAGGCGCCCTGAATACCCTTGGTTTTAAATGATTCGATTCTATGTGCATTTCCTCAGTCTCGGCTTAATTATTTTTATCTATCACATGAACTAGCTAAAGGTACTAGTAATGTTAATTGGTACTTACTTGATAAAAGATACTTTTTACGATTTATTTACTTTAGAGAGAGAGAGTGCACCATCAGGGAGAGGGGCAGACGGAGAGAAATTTAAGCAGACTCCTGGCAGAGCCCCACCTGGGGCTCGATCCCACGACCTTGAGATCATGACCTGAGCTGAAACCAAGAGTTGGATGCCTAACGAACTGAGCCACCCAGGTGCCCCTACTTGATACAAGGTATTAACACAGCCTAGGTAAAATGTTTGGATTTTGATAGAAGGCTTCAAGGTACAAAATGTAACAATTGGGAGTAGATCTAATGAAAAAAATAGTTGCCTCCGAGCTGAAATTGGAAAATTCTAGGAAATATGTTTGACACAGGCTGGACTTCTGGTGTTATAGCAGTTTTATTGTAAGGTACCTATAGATGGGGTGACCCTCTGATTGGGTATAAAACCTAAACCATTCTCCCTTGGCATTAAACTTTACATCTCATTCTCTATCAATGGGAAAAAGAAGCAGCTTTTGATTTCATGGTTGTCTATTGTATGATAAGTGAAGTAAGAGACAATGCATCATGAAACAGTGGGGAAAAGGTGACTTCAAGTCTGATATAGACACAGAAATGGAAAAAAAAAATAGCTGATTGGTACATGGCACCTTATGGAACATGTTAATTGAAGTGTGTCTGGATGTAGCCTCCTCAGCCACTAGGGGTCAGAATTACACAGCACAGTCAGAGAACAAGGACCACTGGTGGGCCAAAAAGGAGGGACTAGAAATCCCCATTTGGAAATGGTTTTGAGCATTGTGTGCAGAGAGTACATTGAAAAAGCATTTGCCATATGCCTGCCAGGTCTAATTATATGTTAAAGGCTAAGAACATGCAATTGGCACATAGACTTGCTCAGCCTATTTTTCCAGCTTTATTTCTTCTTTTCCCTCATAAGATACCACTTGGAACTAGATTTGAAAGAACTAGACTCTCCCTGACATTAGGGGTCAGATTTCTGACAGCCACCATGGCAAGACAATTTGACATTGAGGAATTCAAAATCTTCTGGAGAAAATAGGATTAAGAGGGGCAGTATATATGGTTAACCTATGGAAGGCTGTTATAAATACATCTATCTTCCCAAAACCAACGATAAAACAGCACAGTAAAAAAAAATAATAAATAAATAAATAAATATTTTTTTAGATAGGAAAATGTGAATGGTATTTTATATATTTTAAAATAATGATGGATAGAATACTATACATTTCTAACTACTATCTCTTGGCCCATTAGAAGCTTTTCCTGATACAATTTCAAAGAGGTCCATATAATTGTTTTCATTTATTGCAAATAATAAGATGCTAAGACAGAAGAAATGGTTGTCTGCCTGATATTCAAGTCTTCTGGTTTGATTACTGGAGAGATTCTGCTTCGGTCCCTCAAGTTCCACCGTGGGCCCTAATTTCAGCCTTTCTGGGTTTCCTCTGTTACATCCTGCACGTTGGTGCAGCTCTCTCTCTCCTTACAGAAACTAGTCACAGAGAGCTCTTGTAAGACCTAAATTAATGCGTCTCATTTTCCTTTTTCCTTTTCAAAGGCTTTTTGTAGAAACTTAATTTTTTGACATTTGCTTTATCTTCCTTTTCTATTAGCAACCAGCAGTCTCCTTTTTCTCTGACTGTACTCAAATAAATCACATTTTGTGGATACTGGAACAGAAAAATTTTACAGCTGCCAAAAAGTTGTTCAGACATAAATTCACATAAGCAATTTGGTAGAACTTGTGGTTGGGTGTGTGTGTGTGTGTGTGTGTGTACACACACACACACACACACACCCAAACACACACATATATATATATATATATATATATACACAAAAATATATGTAAAAACAATGCAGAAGTGCAGAGGCATAAAAAGTATGTCATTCTGGAAAGAACAACATGGCCAGGGCATAGCAGGTTTATAGAGAAGTAAAGGGAGAGGAGGCTTGCAATGTAGACGACAACTCTGTCTGCTCCTTTAACTGCCAGTGGTCTCTGTAACTGTTTAGGAAATGGGGATTGTGTTGCACAACCCACTCCCGGGAAGGTGACTTCACCAGGTACACCTGTGGATGACCTGTGGATGGCAGTATGGCAGTATATATATATATTTCTCATTTCTGATTGTTTTGTGTAACTCTAAACATAGTAATCATAACTCTAAACTAGTAAATATGAACCAGAAAAATTGAATGAAAGGATTTGCATTCTCTTTGGATGAAGATAAAGCATCACAGAACCAACCAACACAAACAGGAACTACATTTTTACAGATATATAAGCAGTGAAGTGCCCTGGTGTAAGCACGGACAGGTAGCTGGTGGAGGAACAGGTACATAGCTTATGTTTAAAAATCTATGAAAGAAAAAGAATCTCTGAAATTTACTAAGACAAAGAAAAAACCCTTAAAAAGAAAAAGCCTAATGGGAAGAATTACAATAAATATGAAGGCAATTTATAGAACAAGAAATACTGAGGCCAGTATTGGAAAGAAACAATCTCAGTGATAATTGATAAATGAAAATTAGAACAGCAGTTAAATATGACAATGATTTTGTATGATTTCAATTACAGAACAAATAAGTGCCCATCCAAAATAGTATACTCTATAGTTCTTCCCTAAAGGTAATCACCTTTTCAAGTATGGAATTTATTCCTCTGGACTTTACTCTATGAACAAAATATATATATATATAAGCACATCGGCATATCACTGAGACCTGTGGATTTGTGGTGATAGTGGCTAAAAAAAGGGGAAAGCCTTTTTTTCTTCTACACACTGTAGAGAGTTTTTCTTAAGGGCCTTTTTAGGTGAGCACATGTAAATCTTTTGTGTTTTCTAAAATTACAAAGCACAGATGCACGTATAATTTAATTAGCTATTCTTTTATTGATAGATATTTAGGGCCTCCATAGTGTTTCATTATGACACAATGATAAAATGATTTTCACACATTACCATTTGAGATAAAATCCTCACCCTTAAATTTGTCAATAAAAGTAAGTAACTGATGATATCTGGCATTACATGGACATAGGCAAACAAATACCTTCTGACATTCACTACTAGTGGGAGAATAATTGGCAATAACCTCTTCTGAGGGCAATTTGGCAGCATCTAGAAAAAGGAAAAAAAAAAAAAAAAAACTTGGAAGGAAACATACCAAACTCTTAACTGAGGTTATTTCTGGGAAGAGGAGTTAAATTACAGGAGATGGAGTAATTTAGAAAGAATTTAACATTTTATTCTATGTAATGCCACATTGTTTAAATTTTTACAATTTTGTATCCCTTTGCAAATAAAATAAGATAAAAATAAGAAAATTCTATGATCAAATATTCTTTGTCTATACATATCATATACTTTCTTTTCCTCTTGAAAATTTACAAAGCTTATTAGCACATTTCAACTCTGAGAAGTCCCAAGTTATTCACATTTTGTGTAATTTATTCAAATAACTCCTATTAATCTGCCCATAATTGAGTATTTCTGTAAAACCCAAAACCATGCTGATTGTTGAAGAATATCTGTGAAGAAGAGTTCTTCCCAAATACCAAATTGTTCAAAATTAATCATTCTCAAGGTTTCCACGAATATCAGACCCATGCCTTTAGATTCAAGAGCAAACAACCTGTAAGGGCAAATGACACTTCCCAGGATGGCTTTGGTAATTAACTCTGTGCTTGATGAACTTTGTGTTTTAGGGCAGTGCCTACTCTCAACCACAAGTATATGGTCTCTACAGGAGTCCAGCACAATGAAAATCACTTATGCTTAAAGGTGGCATGAGTGTAAGGTTTTAAGCATGAGCAAGATACAGTACAGTTTCTTCATTTTCTCAAACTACAGCTCCTTTCAGCTTGCCTCCCTACCTCGGCTGCTGACATTCAAATTGACTTTTCGCATTTATAATAGCAGCTTCTGTCTTGTTTTTACCATTGTCCACTGAGACCACTGCTGTGATTTTCTGCTGATGCACAAGATAGAAGAAAGTGTCTGGGAAAATGCACCACTTATTCCAGTCATTTTGCTAAAGGACACTCAAGTGTGGGCAAAGTCGTCAGAGAAAATGACAGCTGCACGCCGCTGTCAGGAATTGCTTCCTCATCAGTGGCTCAATTTTCAGAAGTGAGACCAAAAACCCATGTGCTCTCCAGCTTTCAGACAAGAAAGAAGTGAAGTACATGACATCTAAACTAAAGGAATGAGCCAGATTGGAAAAAAAAAAAAAAAAAAGTAACAAAAGGAAAGAGAAAGAAAGAAAGCAAGCCCCAGTGATGCAGGTCCCTGGGCAGAGACACCAAAGTTTTGAAGGACAATATTAAACTTGATTCAAATGTAACTCAACGACACTGAAATGTCTTCTGTGTATTTTGTGCTCTGCATGTTCCAGGCAATGAGAGAAGGCAGAACCAAGGTGGAGAATTCAGGAAAAGAATAAGAGCCATGATTTCAACAATGAGTAGTTTGTAACCCAGAAGACAAAACAAATAGGAAAAAAAGAGACAGAGAGGGAAAGGGGGGGTGTAGTTCCATATTTTTCAAAATATGTTCCACTAAACAACAGTTTCTTAGATGCTAATAGGTATTACGACAAAAAAAAAAAAAAAAAAACAACTCAGAATCAATTAAAAAAAGACTCTGAGGTCAATTAAATGTCAAGCTTCTCAGGGCCTATACTATGTAAATGTGTTTCCTGACTTGCCAAGAGGGAGATTTGAAATCTGCTACATTTGAGAATGGAAATTGTTTTCATTGACAGCAAGTCTATTAACATTGGGAGACTATACTTTGGAGAAGCTGGTTAAAAGACATCAGAGTCCTCTAGTTCTATGTCTGCTGCTGTCTAGTTAGTAGGACTTTGGACAAATTTCCATCCTTCCCTGACTGAACTGTAGTCTTCCCATCTGTAAATAAACTTGCCCAAGATGGTCTCGTTATCCTATGATTCACATGCCCAGGTCATCACAGGTGTAACACAAACTAGAATATTACGTTATTGGTTAGGTAATGCCTTCTCAGGCCACACCTTCTGGGAGGGTTATAATGTCAATGGAAACAAACACACAAACCTTGATTCTGAATACCTATTGGATTTAATAGAAAAATTCAGGTTTGATATTTAGTGGCCATTAAAGCTTTCGACTTATAGTGGTCAGAAGTCTCTGGTTAACTCTCCAGTAAACTATAGGTCACTACTGAGGCCCAGTAGACCTCCTAAATGCAAGGGGCCCCTTTCTGTGAGGGCATTACATTTTTCCTCATCCTAATGGGAAATATCAACATTAAAACACTCGTAACTTCATGTTTCAGCTTCGGTATTTACAAATTATAAACATTTGGGCCATTAAACACACCTTAAATTTAAAAGAGTAGAAATCATACAAAGCATGTTCTTAGACTATAATAGAATGAAACGGAACATTAATAACAGAAAGGTACCTAGAAAATTGCTAGATATTTGGAAATTGAAAACATATTTCTAAATAACACATGGATCAAAGAAGTCTCAAGATAAATTTAGAAATATATATTGAACTAAGTAAAACTGAAGATATTATTCATCAAAAGTTGTGGGTTCCAGCCAAAACAGTGCTTTAAGGGAAATTTATAGCATTGAATGCATATATCAGGGAAGAAGAAAGCTCTAAAATCAATAATGTAAGCTTCCGTTTTAAGGAACTAGAGAGAAATGAGTAATTTAAGCCTGAAGCAAGTAGAAAGAAGAACTAATAAATTTAGAGCATAAATCAATAACCCTGAAACCCAGAAGACAATAGAGAAAAATCAACAAAACCAAAAACTGGTCTTATGAAAAGGTCAATGGATTTGATAAAACTGTATGGATAAATAGATTTTGGGGGTAGGTCAAACAAAACAAAATGTCCACTATTCATAAACTTCACAAAGACCTTGTAGAGTAAGGTCTATAATTATTTCCTATAACTTCAGATAATGTAATGGGGATTATATGGTTAACCAGATTATTCTATTCTAAAGTACATATCAAAGGAAGGAACAACTTTAAAAGATGAAGAAGCCAAATATAATTTCATAAAGAGGGCAGATATTTGCTACAGCGTGAAGGCCAGTCATACATATAATGAAGAAAAATTTTTACCCCTGCTCTTTTGCCCAAGAGATTTTTTTCTTCCTTGTGGTATTTTTCTTGGTACTGAGTGCTGTTTCTATCCCATTTGTAATCATGTAATTTAAATGTGAATTTTTAATAGTGGTGTAGTCCACTGGGGTCATACAATGCCTAACAGAAAGTAGGCACAGATAACTCTTAACAGAGACAAACTATGTAAATCCAGGTAACATTCATACTTTTTGGCTGCAAACAACTGAAATTAATAAAGGCTAACTTAGGAATTTAAGGTACTAAGTTATGTGGTAAAAGCTCACAGGATCTTTAGGAGGTTGACAATTAGGCTTGGCTTCTACTCTGTCATGATAAATATGAAGTCATGCCACAGAATTAGTTAGAAGCCACTGAATGCACAAAGCCTGCATCTTATCTTTACCTTTATCAAAATGGAGTCAGTCTATTTTATCCTTTTCAAATCTAGCATCCAGATCTTGGGAAAGTACATCACATAAGCAGACTCACAGCATGGCATGTATCCATGCTCTAGCTGCAAAAGAAGATGGAACCGTGAGTATCAGGCAGATTCAGTCTCTGCAATGGGATGCATGCTCAGCTGCTTGAAGTGAAGAACTTCCCTTCCCAAACATAGGAATGGAGGTGAGGTGTTTCAAGCCCAATAGTGTTGCAAATGCCATTGCAATTCTAATTTTATTAAGAGTATAATTATTTTTAAAAGGAGTTAAATCATATATATATAAACTGTTATTAAGTGTGTGTGTGCATATATGTACATATTGTGTACATGCATGCCACCATTCTGAAGAGCCCCTTGCAGATAGAGTTAATTGATACTGAATTTGTTTTTTGCCCTGCCCAGATATAATCCTTATGATTACTATGATACAATACCTACATACCTAATCCTAATCAATCAGAGTTGACATTTAAGATAAAATCTACTTGCAAGCATAAAACCACATTATTATACAAATGAGAAATCAGAGATTGAAAAGCCTTAAAGAACATTCTCAAGTTACTTATCAAGACAGATAGTTAATGGGAAACTCAGGGCTAATGGCTAATAGCTAACATTTATCTGGCTTCTCAATCTACCAGTCACTATTCTGAGTGCTTTATGTGTAATAATGCATTTAATCCTCATAACAACCATGTAAGATAAGCATTATTATAATTCTCATTTTATGAATATGACGACTAAAGCACGGAGAAGTAATTTATAGATTCAGGATTGGAATCCAGGTAATCTAGATCCAGAATCCATTCTCTTTACCATGATGCTAAACTTCTCACAAAATTTAAAAGTACAAATTCTGGCCTTAAAAACTGCTCTTATCAATCTACTCTTTTCATCTAAAAATTAATTGTCTTGTACACTCAATTAGTATCTCTTGGGTACTAAATAAGTTTCTTAATCTTCTAACTAATGTTTTTCAAACCTTGTGCTAGTAAACACTCAATTACTAGAAGTCACTTTTCACAACAACCCCAAATGATTTGTTCACCATTCATAGGCTGTTGAATATAATAAAAATATTGGCCATAGTTTTTCTTCTTCACCTTTGAGTCAACAAGACATTTTTCTTCTTTAAAAATTTACACTCATGTTAAAGAAGAAAAAAAAAAATCTCAAGACACAGCATGGTGACTTATATTATCTCTGGCTCTTAGTTTTTTAATTTGTAAAACAAAATTAGAAGATATGCTTCTAAAATGTGTTCCTATTGTGCAAAAAACCTTTTAGGGGATTTTTCAAATAATTTATTTGAGAACATTCAAGATATTTAATCAAAATAAATATCCAGGATGAGTGTAGGATATAGGGAGAACTTCAAAAATGGCACAAGGTCCTTCTAAGTACTGAGGAGAGTAGTGATCAGCACAGGCTTGTGAGAAAACTGATACTTGGGTGGGTAAGTGGGTGGGAGGGACACCAGAAAATATTAGAAAGAATAGTACCCACAGCTCACCCAGGTCCAGAAATAGTTTTTGTTCCCAAGCCAGCCAGAAACACCTAATAATTCAAGTGGCACTAGGCAGGAAACTCATAAGATCTTGCCTCAGTAGCACAGAATAAATTGGGCCTGTGCTAAATGATGTTATAGTCTTGCCTAATAAAGCTTAAAAATAAAACTTGAAAGTTTCAAGCCGTTTCCAAGAAATTTAATTGCATCTCAAAACAAAGTTCAATAAAATTTATAGGATTACAAAAAATATCAAGCATCCAGGAAAAAAAAAATTACAGTGTCTGACATCTACTCAAAAAATTATTAGGCATTGAGAGAACAGAAAAATACTATTCATAGTGAGGGGGACTAAACAATCAAAACTGACCCATATGTAAGAATTAGCAGACAGAGACATTAAAAATTATTACTATATTCCATATGTTCAATAAACTAGAAGATTAATCATGTTAAATAAAGACAAGTAAGATATGAAAAAGACCAAAATAAAAACTTGAGACATGAAAACTACATTGTCTGAGTATAATTTCATGTCATGAAAAATACACTGAATGGGATTAATTCAGATTAGACATTGCCAGAGAAGAGATTAGTAAATTAAAGAATAACAAAGGAAAGTATAAATATGAAATACAGAAAGAAAAGTGATCCTCCTCAAAAAAGAACATAGCATTAGTGAATGGTGGCACAACTCTAAGTGGCTAGTATACATGTGATTAGAGTTCTTGGGGAGGATGTTATGGCACAAAAAAAAAAATTGAACAAATAATGGCCATTTTCCCCCAAATTTGATGAAAACTATAAAGCTCAGATCCAAGAAGCTCAAGTATAAAAAACATTAAAAAAACTACACCAAGACACATCATAATCATATCAACCATGACATAATCATTATAACAATGATAAAAAAGAAAATCTTAAAAGTTTCCAGGAAAAAAAAAAAAAAAAAAAACAAAGCAAATACAAAAGCAAAGATAAGGATGACATCAGAGTCCTCATCAGAAAGAATTCAAGAGAGATGACAGTTGGGTAGCATCTTTCAGGTAGTAAAAGAAAAAACTCTCAACCTAAAATTCTATACCCATAGAAGACACTTTTCCAAAGTAAAAGCAAAATAAAGGCTTTTTCAGAAACTGAAAATCTTAAAGAATTTGACAGTAGACCTACACTGCAAGAAAGAAAATTGATGCCAGATAGAAATATAGATCGATACAAGGAAAGCTCCATATATAATTTATAAGGGTAAATATATAATATGTTTCTTGTTCTTTAAATCTTTTCAAATAAAATTTATCTGTTTAAATAAAGATAATAGCAGTATAGTGTGAGACTTTATCATACACATAATTAAAATGTATAATAACAAATACAAAAAACCTGATAGGGGAGAAATAAAAATAAACTATTGTAAGGTTCCTGTGCTATACATAAAATAGTATAATATTAAAAGAAGATAGTTTGTGATAAATAACTAATAAAATAACAAAATGAGTTATAGCATATAAACCAATAAAGGAGATGAAAGATAATTATTTTTTAAATTATTAATTAACCCAAAAAATTTCAGGTAAGGAAGGAAATTTAAGGAAAAGGGGAAAAAGAAAAATTATCAGGTGAGATAAGTAGAAAAAACAAGATTTATTTTAGGATAAACCCAACCACATCAATAGTTACACTAAACATAAATGATTTAAACATTAAAAGCTAGAGCTTTTCAGATTTAAAAAAAAAAAAGAAACACATCTATCTATTAAAAAGAAATACATCTTAAGTATAAAAACACAAATAGGTTAGAGATTAAAAGAATGGAAATATATACATCATGCTAACACCAACCCAAAGAAAGCTGACAAGGTTATACTGATATCAAAGAAAGTAGGTTTCGTAGAAAAGACTATTACCGAAAATAAAAATGGCCATACCATAATAAAGTGGCCAATTAATCAAGAAGACATAGCAACTATAAATACTATGAACTTCAAAACAACAACTTCAACATTTCATTCTATACACATTCTTTTTAAGTATATAGCAAACCTTTCCCAAGATGGGCCATATTCTGGGCCATAAAACAAGTCTCAATAAATTTAAAAGGTTTCATGTCACACAAAAAATATGCTGTTTGACCACAAGGAAATAATTTGAACTCAGAAAGATATCTAGAATGTTACCAAATATTTGGAAATTAAACAGCACACTTTAACACAAGGGGAAAAAAAGAAATTAGAATGTATTTTGGACTGAATGAAATAAAGACATAACATGAAAATTTGTGGAATGCTGCTAACAAAGTACTTAGAAGTTTATAGCCCTAGTATAGTTGTATAATAGAAAAAAGTAAGGTTTCAAATTAATGACCTCAGCTTCTACTCTAAGGAAATAGAAAAAAAAAAAAAAAAAGGAAGCCAATTAAAAGGAAAGAAGAAAAAAAGAGAGAAAACTTAATGAGATGACAAGCTGTATGTTTGAGAAGATAAGTCAAATTGATAAACCTCTAGATAGACTGATGAGGAAAAAAAAGATTCACAAATTACTAAAATCAGGAATGTGAAAGATGATATCATTACAGCTACTACAGATGTTAAATGATAATGAGGGAACATTATGAACAACTGTATGCCAATAAAGTTGATAACTTAAATGAAATGGATACATTCCTTTAAAGATGCAAACCCAAGCCTGATTTACTTAAGAAGAAATAGAAAACTTGAATAGTCTTATATTTATCAAATAAATTATATTTGCAATTTAAATCTCTACACAGAAGGAACTCAAGGCACTGGTGGCTTCACAGTTCAATTTTACCAAGTAGTTATGGGAAAAATAGCAATTTTACCCCAAATTTTTAAGAAAATGTAAAAAAGGAATCCTTCATAACTCCTTTTATGAGGCCAAGTTTTCCTTGATAAAATGGATAAAGACCTAAGGTAAAGAAAACTAAAGGCTCATATCCCTTATGAATATAGATACAAAAATCATTAAGAAAATTTTGAAACTGAATTCAACAACATACAAAATTGTTACATATTGTATTGTTATATATATAGTTAATATATAAAAACATACAATATAAAAAATATAAAAAGGGTAATATATCATGGCACAAGTGGAATTTCTCCTAGGAATGCATATTTAGTTTAAGATTTTAATTAATCAATGTAACACCATATTAACAAAATAATAAAGAAAACATGATCATCTTTAGAGATAAAGAATAAGCATTTGACAGAATTTAACATCCATTTCTGATTAAAAGCTCTCAGAAAACTAAAAATAGAAGAGAGTTTTCTTGGCTTGGTAAAAGTACCTGTGAAAAACTCACAGACATCATATTTAATAGTAAAATACTGAATGTTTTCCTCAAAGATTAGCAACAAGGCAAAAATGCCCTGCTATCACTACTTCTTTCTTTTTTTTTTTAAGATTTTATTTTTAAGTAACCTCTATATCCAACATGGAGCTTGAACTCAACCCTGAGATCAAGAGTCGACTGCTCCACTGACTGAGCCAGCCAGGTACCCCCATCACTACTTCTGTTCAGTGTTGTTCAGGAAGTCCCAGACAGTGTAATAAGGCAAGGAAAAGAAATAAATGACATCCAGATTGGAAAATAAAAACTAAAACTGTCTATTTGCAGACAACATGATTATCTGTGTTAAAAATCTGATGAAATCTATAAAAGAAGTTACTAGAACTAATATATGAGTTTAGCAGTGTTGAAAGATACAAGGTCAATATGCAAAAATCAATTGTTTTTCTATATAATAACAAGGAATACTCAGAAATTGAAATTTTGTAAATACCCCTTTAAAATAGCAAGCATCAAAATATGAATTATTTAGGTATAAAGCTGAAAAAATATGCAAGACTTGTGAACTAAGAAACTACAAAATACGGCAGAGAGAAGTGTTAAAAGATCTAAATAATTGAGGAGATATACAGTGTTTATGGCTTAGAGGATACAATATTATATGATGACATTCTTCTCAGATTAATTTATAGATTTAATAGAATCTCAACATCCTGCCAGGGTCTGATGTAGAAACTGATAAGCTGATTCTAAAATTTATGTAGAAATGTAAAGGACTTAGAATAGCCCAAAGCAACCTTGATTATAAATATTACTAGAAAGCTACAAATATCAGAGCAGTGTGGTATTATCATAAAGACAGACAAATGGATCAACAGAGCAGAATACAGCATCTAGAAATAGATTAACATATGAACAACCTATTTTTAAGTAGGTTTGAAAGAAATTCAACAGACAAAGGATTGCTGAAACAATTAGATATCCATATGCAAAAGCAAAAATTGAAGTCAACCCTCCACCACACACAAAAATTAACTCAAAATGGAACATTAAACTAAAAGACCTATAACTAAAATACCTGTAGAAGGAAAGATAGGAGAAAATCCCTCTGAATTTGTACTAGTCAGAGATTACTTAGGGACACCTGGGTGGCTCAGTTGGTTGAGCATTTGGCTCAGGTCATGATCTCCAGGTTCTGGGATCGAACTCTATGTCAGGTTGCCTGCTCAGGGGGGAGTCTGCCTCTCCCTCTGCCTCCACAACTTGTGCTCTCTCTTTATCTCTCTCAAATAAGTCAGCTTAAAAAAAAATATTGCTTAGATACACCACAAAAAGTGTAATCTGTTAAAGATAAATTTTATAAAGTCAACCTTATCAAAATTAAAATTTTTACCACTTTGAAAGGCACTTAGAATTAAAAGGAAAACCACAAGCTGGGAGAAATTGGGTGCAGAGTATATTTAAAAAACACTTTTAAATCTCAAAGATAAGAAAATAAATAATAAATAGAGTATAATATATAAATAGAGCAAAGATTTGGCCACTTCACCAAAATGAATATACAAATGACAAATAATCAAATGAAATCATTCCCAACATCATTTGTCCTTAGGCAAATCCATATTTAAACCACAATGAGATAACACTAAACACTGATTAGAATGCCATTAATTTAGTATCATCCCCAGTGTTAGTTAGGATGTGGATCAACTAGAAGTTTCATGAAGATATTTGCTTGAATATCCACACATCAGAAAGGGCCTCCTTGACCACCTATGAACTTATTTTTCATACATAAAACCTTTGGCCTAGAGTTTAGTGACTGACATTCAGATATCTTCACGAAACCTACTACAAGCTTCCAGATGACCTTTACCTAATGATTCTCTCTGTGCTGTCTCGGTCTTGAACAAGGGGAAAGGAAGTGTTTGGTGCTATGTTCTGCAGACTTTTGCAGATAAATTAAAATGTAGTTCTCATTTCCAGGGTAGGACTGAGAAAAGGTTCTAGTCTATTACTTCTGTTAAATTATACATATAAATTTAAGTACATGCTATTTTATCATGATAAATGCCTTTTATATAAGCAGGATTCATGGCTTGATATGCATAACTGTTTGTCACTGACAACCTTAAAGGATAAAGCATCAAGTGGCCTGTACTTTTTCAGGTAACATTCTTTAATTTACCCAATTTCAGATGAGTCAGGGTAGTTATCCTTCGTATAGGTCTATGAACTATAGCTGAACATATTACTGTTTCTATCTCTAATGATTTTTTATTCTCCTGAGTAACCACTTCCAAACTCCTCCTGCTCACCTTATTAAGTCAATGAAATACAAGTTATAAGAACTCAGTGGGAAACTAGGGATGAATCAGTTTCAAGGATGGGGCTCAGACATGGGCCCTGGATGCGATCAGTTCCTAGTATCCCTATTTCAAAAACAAGACCACTGAGATGCTTCTGGTTTTGTTTTTGTTTATTTGTTTTGCAGGGGAAGGGTGGTTAAGTGACTTCTAGGCTATCTGCTTGAAACTCCCCTGAGAGGCCCCACGACAGTTTTAGCAACTCGTGGAGCACAGTTTGAAAGCACAGATCTAATACAATTTTCATTTTATAAACTCAGAAAAGTTAAGTGTCTTATAAATATTCACATGGCTAGCCGTAGTTTTTCTAACAAGTTGTCTCCTCTTAACATTCAGTGGAATGGAGGTACTTTCCATGTAGGCTCTCCAGATTCAGCTTTCATTGATTCTGAGTAACTCATGCCATTAAAATACAATATACCGACCTTTGTAAAAAAGAGGCAGCAGACTGCCCAACCTACCAAGCAACTCAGGCTTTAGGGCAGTCTGATATTTTCTCCTGCACTCTGAGTCTTTCTTCAGATGGTATCCCTTAGTTGTATCTAAGCTACCCAAAGTTTATCCTGCCATTGCCTCTCTGAGATTCAAAGAGTTATGTCTTGTTTATATTAAATGCTCAGATACTAAATAAGAATGGCAAATATGTCTTGATTGACAGGCCAACTACAACCTATTAGAAATGACTACATGGGGCTATTTTTTGTTTTTTCTGTTTTTCTTTCTTTCTTTTTTTCTTTTTTTAGTAACAATTATGAATCATTATCCAAATTCACAAGAAAAAAAGTTTCATGACTGATTAGCAAAGTACGCTGTGACCTCTAGACAGTTATGTTTTGGCACTCATGCCATCTATATGTCCCAGTTTTTCTGCATTTTATGAGAACCCCTAGAAGGCAGAGCATTAATACCATATAACCACCTTTCCTGATTAAGTAACAGGCTCTCTGAACTTTCACAATGACTCTTGGCTCCACATAGTTATTCTTCTAGGCTTTGTCCTTCTCACTCCTTACCTCACTCCACTCTCCTCTGTCTTAATTTTCAGGCCAACTGCTGATGCCTTTCCCTCTGAATTTTGGTATATTTAGCTTCTTAATCTATTGCAGACTAAATGTCCTGCCTCGGGAACATAATTCAACTATTTTGTGCATTAGAATGACATGTGAGCATTTTCCAAAATACATATTCCCAAAGAATCTGACATATTGGGTTTATAATATGGTCTGAGATTTTATATGTTTTAGAAGTTGCCTAGGTAAATTAGTGACATGAAAGAAATGAGAACCATTACCATAAGCCATATTTCTATTTAGATTTCCTCAAATTTAAGTTTTTGAAACCTTATGGCTCCCACTGGGACTGGACAGTTTTGAAGCCAGGACAGAGAATATGGATGTTAATGTGTATCAACCTTCCTAAAAACAATGTTACAAATGTAGTCAAATTCCATTTATGCAAACTAACTAAAAAAAAGTAGAGGGGCTTTGTGTCATCAGAAATTTGTTCAGATGACAAGTAAAATTTGTACTACATAAATTTTAAGTGAAATATGCTCTAGATCTATTGTCTAGAATAACTATGAAGTTATATGTATAAATATTTATATTAATATAAATAACTGTCATATATGCAGAATAATTTGAAAAGACTATTAAGATCCATTAGGATAGTACACCTTCAACAAATATATTTTTAATGAAATAAATAATAGATTGTGACTTCATAATCATCAGACTAAGCTTACTTTGATGAATAAGCAAGAATATTTGCAATTGAAAACAGTTCTGGGAAAATAGTCATAGCACTAGTATAGTAGTACTAGAACCAGTAGTATTTGAACTACATATAGAAACAATATACAGTGTACTTGAAAATATTAACCCAGAATGACCATAAAAAATGGTAAGAGAATGGAAAAACTATATGCAAAAAAAAAAACAACAAAAACAAAGATGAAATTTTTAAATATTTTAAGAATCATTATTAATGGTAGTAGTATTAGAATTGCTGTTCAGAGCCTATTGTGTGTGAAAAGTGAAATGAAGTAATGTATAATTATTGAATATTCTAATTCTGTCATCCCCATTGCTCTCGAGAATGGAGATTCTTTATGCGGAAGAAAGACGTGTAAAGTAGAAGTTAAGTTAAAAATCTTGTGGTCCTGCACCTGAATTGAAAATACTAATCTCAACTCAAAATATGCATATGTAGCCTGATTCTTTCCACTCAAAAGACCAAGTGACAATAACCAACCCAGTAGTAATGAACATGCCTTAAGTTCTTGAAAATAAATAGAAGACAGGAAGGCAGGGAGGAAGGAAGAAAAGAAAGAAGGAAAAAAAAAAATAAAGAGGAGGGGACGAGGGACGGAGGGAAAGAGGAAAGTTTTTTGGAGAAATTTTAATTTGTTTCCATTTTTTTTTTTTTTTAAGTGGGCTCCATGCCCAGTGTGGAGCCCAACATGGGGCCTGAACTCATGACCCTGAGATCAAGAGTCGGATGCTTAACCGACTGAGCCATCCAGGCACCACCCAAAATATTTTTGATATAATAATAACAATCATTGCAATGTACTGGAACCCTTCAAATATGTTTATTTTTTTTCTCTTGTGTTTTGTTTTATTTTTTTGTTTGTTTGTTTTTATTATGTTATGTTAATCACCATACATTACATCATTAGTTTTGGGTGTAGTGTTCCATGATTCATTGTTTGCGTATAACACCCAGTGCTCCATTCAATACATGCCCTCTTTAATACCCATCACCAATCTAACCCATCCCCCCATTCCCCTCCCCTCTAGAACCCTCAGTTTGTTTCTCAGCGTCCATAGTCTCTCATGGTTCATCTCCCCTTCCGATTTCCCCCCCTTCATTTTTCCCTTCCTACTATCTTCTTTTTTTTTTTTTAACATATAATGTATTATTTGTTTCGGAGGTACAGGTCTGTGATTCAACAGTCCTACACAATTCACAGCCCTCACCATAGCACATACCCTCCCCAATTTGCAATGACGTGGATGGAACTGGAGGGTATTATGCTGAGCGAAATAAGTCAATCAGAGAAAGACATGTATCATATGACCTCACTGATATGAGGAATTCTTAATCTCAAACAGGGTTGCTGGAGTGGTGGGGGGTGGGAGGGATAGGGTAGTTGAGTGATAGACATTGGGGAGGGTATGTGCTATGGTGAGTGCTGTGAATTGTGTAAGACTGTTGAATCTTCAAATATGTTTAAATCCATGAATTCCTAATAACATCTTAAAAAAATTACCTTATTAGAAGGATAGGGAAGTAAGTATATTAAAAAAAAAATTTATTCTGTCTTTTCTACATGCTTTCCTACATACTTTTCTGCATTGTTCCACCAGGTAACCAAATATTAGAGGGAGGAGGTGGGGGAAACATTTCCTTGTGAAGTTATTGTAACTCATAAAGGAAAATTAAATGAAATAATTAAAATGTCACCATTCTGCAACTCCAGTTAATTACTGGTTGTGGGCATTAATTGTCAGCATTTTCTAACATCACCAAAAGAGATGGACATTGTGTTCTTTCTACAGTCTTGTAATACACTACCTACAATTTTGTCAAAGAAATAACTCCTAAATGCAATTCAGTCTCTGGTCTCTTGTTTTTGCTCACAATTATACCTAACCAATCTTTTTTTTTTTTTTTTGTTACCACATAGTACACCAAAGTGAAAGAAGTAAGAAGCTATAAAACAGTTTTCTAGTCCTACTCTGTTAGTTTGGGCACCTGTGAAATGAAGCATTTGCACTAAATGTTATCAATCTGTGTTTGTATGTATGTGCATGTGTGTGTGTTCCATTTTTAAAACATTCTAGAATTTTACTGTCTTGTTAGTTTTATTTGAGAATCAGGTGAATAATACAAAATTTCCATGTAGACCCATTTTTATCACATTTTGCACTATCAGAATCATTTCATACATATTATTCCATTTAATCTTCAAATCACTGTTTACAGGCAGGTCAGAGCCATCATGGACTACAAGGCACACTGGACTTAAGTAGACCGGGGAGTAAACTGGTGAAGTAAGGCTTGAAAATATAGGTCTTATTGCTCACTTAGCAAAACAAAAACAAAATACTTTTTTCCTATTGTATTTGAAGATTTAACCTGGAGGTAATAAAAACACTTGCCCCCTCTTTAAAAAGGAAACTCGGACATTCATGTTTCTAATAACTGTAATTATCATTGAGGAAGAGCAAAATATTTTACTTTATTTATTTATTTATTTTTTAAGGATGGCAGCCTTAGGTTCCTTTTAGTGGATTTAAAGCTCAGAATGGGGGAGAAATAGGAGACGTGAGACTTAACAGGAACAGAATTCTGAGAAGAAACAAGGATACAAGATACCAGTTAGGTCCAGGGTTTTGGATATCTGGGTCTCATCCTTGGTCTGAGAAGGGTCAGAGGATGCAAGGAAGGATCCCTATGAAGAGTGTTATCACAATGACCAGAGGCTGTGCTGGATCAGAGAAAAATCCCACATTCCCGACCCAAATCCTTCTGGGCTCAGTGATCTGCAGTTCAGTGCATGAGAATTTCATTGTATTTATGCTTTAAGGTCTCACTTTCTAGAGGCGTAGTGTTTGAGTTGAAACATTGTAGTCCCTGGGCCTAACCATTTGGCTGTTCAATGAGGAAGCTGCCCTGCTGCTTACTGCACATCCAGATACTTGTAAACCTTCAGGAACTACTCAAGGGGGTGAGTGTTGGAGAGGAGCACCATGCATATTTATTTCTTGGACAGTAATACACCACTAGGAAACCCTAAGCTGACAGTAGATGATAGTATTTACCTCTGTAGAACTGGGAGTGGGCAGTGCAGGGCTGAGGAGAGGTGAGCTAACTGTATGAAGTCAGTGTCGTTAAGGAGAATATCAACATTTTACTACTTTGTCTGAGGGACTTGGACAAGGTCCAGGAGGCTTCAGCAAACAAAAAATGTAGTACTATAGTTAGCCTCAAGGTAAGTTTCAAGTATGAGAATATGTACAATGAGATGGGTAGCCTTACCTCTTTGTAGGGTTATAAAAAACTTTTGTTATTTTGTTTTTTTAGAAAGGACCCAAGATGGTGGCTGGGTTGTAGGATTCAGGCAGCGCTGGCTTCATGATAGTTACATAGGGTCCTGTGCTGGGAAGGGCTCAGTACTCAGTTTAACACTCTTCTGTGGTCATCTTTAATTTCTTAGTAATTTTCAAATGAGTCCCATGTTTTCATTTTTTTCATTAAGCCTCACAAATTGTGTAGCACCCAATTCTTGGAGATAGTTTAGTAGTAGATGCTAGTCTGACGAGCAGGGTCCCGTGTCATGGGGCTGGAGCTTTGGGAAATAATTTTGTCCCAGTAGAGAACTAGAATGCAACACAGAACAGACCGAAGTAACTAATTTTACAAACCTGGCTCATGTGATTGAGGTTAAAGACTAGAATATATTTAGTGGGTTGAGGACATGAAGGGATCCACTCAGGACTCACTAGGTAGAGGACTGAAGGCTACAAAGATGAATTCTAGGCTTTATCTGCTGGTGGGAATTGGGCTTCTGATAAATTTTCTCTCCTAGTTAAGCTGGGACAAAGTTTAGATGTGGTTCACACTGCAAGTCATGATTATAAACTTTTCCAAAATGTGGGCCATCTCATTCTTCTATGACAATCACAAGTGTAAAATTTTCCAAGATTTCAGCAATACCTTATTCTTCTACAAATCCCCAGATAAAATAATGCCTAGCACAGAAGAAATGAGCATTGAATGGAATAAAACCAAGGTGTAGACCAAAGCCTTCAGTGGTTGCAGTTCTATAGTTTTGATGTTAGCAGGAACTTGCTAGATAGGCAGGACAAGTCTTATTTGTCCCCATTACGTAAATGGAAAATTAGACTTTGATTGACTAAGGAACCCAATCACAGTTACTTCAGTGATATTAGCTGTTACCAGAATTCAGTTCTCCAAATTCTAGACCAATTCTGTCATGCCGTCTCCTAAATTAATGACATTTTACTGAACTGAAAATGCATCACCAACTCATTTGTTTGATGATGAGGACCTGAACATCATTGCTGGATCTTTGTGAGAAATTCAGTGAAAGTGAAATTCATGTATCAAAACCAGGAAAGGCTGTGGAGTCTTCATTTCTGATAATTCCAGTCTTCCAAGACATGATGAAGAGGGAAATGAGCTATATGATGTTGTCTTCACTTCATTGTCTTTCATTATTGAGCAATTCAAACCCATGAACTTTTCTGGGTTAGAATATTTCTAGGACATGGGAACAAGCTGTGATGAGTATTAAAAAAAAGTCTAGGCTTCATCATTTTGTCATATTAATCAATTAAAAAATAGGCTCTTAGTAATTTCTTTTTCATTATTGCACATTACCAATCTTTAAAAAATATAGCTTCTCTTCTATATGGCTGAAGATTCTGTCTAGTGAATTGAACAACTGAATAATTATCCAGTTAGTTGAATCAGGATAGACTATTGATCTACTTAATATTGCCTGAAATATATCTGTTAGATTAAAACTGATTGAGAGCCCAGGGGCTATTTGGCTATGCAAAAAACATGATAAAATTTATATCTTTAAAATTTATATCTCCACCAAAGATAGTGTGATTCTTCACTACAGAGGTTTGTTCTCATGCAGGTATAGGAGGACTAGATTATTCTGAGTGAGGCTTGCTTCCAGATCAGAGCTTGCAACCTTGGCTGCAGGTTAGAATCACCTGAGAAGCTTTAGCACACAGGGAGGCCCAGTCTGCACAGCAGACCAATTAAAGCAGAATATTTTGAGGAGAGATCCAGGAATCAATATATTTTTTAAAAACTCCATGGATGCTTCTAATAGTCAAACAAGATAACCATTGCCCTAAAGTCTCTTTGACAGCAGAAAATTTAGAATATTTCATACTCTCCTCTAAATGAGCATCTCCCATCTGAGCATGCACACTTCCATGCCATGGCTATTTGTGAAAATTCATTCAGTTTTAAGTTGGTTCATCTGTGGACAATAGCTTAGATGTGTCTAGTTTGTCCCTAGTATAATGGGCCAGACCAGGCAAAGCAGTGGCAGCAAAACCCAAGTCTGTCCCCAGTTCTACCTCACTCTCTCCCTCTCCAGCTATTTTCATCCTGCTTTTTCTATAATTCTTTCTCCACCAGAACTCAAGAAGCCTTATATCCTCCATGTACCCCAGGATTCTAGCCTCTGCCCTTGCAAGACTTGTTGGTTCTGCTTTTACTAGCAAATTCGACTTCATTTCCGCCTTTGGACTTTGATGTGGTTCCATTCAGTGTCCCCCATCATCTCTGAAGATACTTCCTTCCCTCGTGTTTGCCAGCAGAGAAACCTAAATCCTGACCCTAGCCACATAATTGGCATTCACTTGACTCCCTCGGTGGAAACTATATAAATTCAAAGCAGTCCAAAATCAAGGAACCCTTTAGAGGATCAGCAAAACTAACAGAAGAAGCAACTGCTTAAATACATGACTCTCAGTAAAGCAAATTTAAAATCTCCTTTGACTTATTATTTAAATGACAAAAGCAGCTAAGTCATCAGCACAACTTAAGATAAATTTAGGCTTTGAAGGTTCTTATTCTATAGCTTAGAAAGGCCAAGAAAGGCAGCCAAACTAAGAAACTCCTGCAACAATATGCTCATTCCACCATAAGTCCAAAATCCAAGGTTCTTAACCAGAAGACATATCAGAGTTTAAATACCACAGAGCTGTATAAAACAGAAGGAGGTAGCATGTACAAAGGAGAGAAGAAAGGGTATCTAATACTGCAGTGGCCTATAATTCAGTATAGAAATTCCAAGGTAAGGTAGCCCCCTGAGATATTTGTGAAGCTGTTGTCAAGCCAAATGATGCCTAATCAAGTTGCAGAAAGTAGTATTTAGGACTTAGTCGGCAGAAATACAGAGTCCTCCATGGTGAATCTATACTGAGTAGTGCCCCAAGATGTGCCTGGGAATATGGGTCACTGGTGTCAAAACCTTTCCCCAGGTGAAATGGAATGCAAAGTGGCAGGTCCTCAGCCAAGTAGAATATAGTTCACAATATGGCTCCCCAGCTCCTCTAAGGAAGAAAGGGGGAAACAGGTCCAGTATAATTAATTCCAGATCAAATCAAGTAACTGAGTTTCCTAATGTCTTCAGTGGCTCAACATGATCCCTGTCTGCCTGGGTACCACATGCAGTACCAATGCCTTGATGATACCTATTTCGAGATTGAAGTTAGAGCTGTTCATCATAAAGTTTTGGCTTGTCTTTTTCTCTCTGCTTTTATACACATTGTAGTTGTCCTTGTGTGCATATGAGCAGGTTTCTTTGGAGAAGCATAGAAGGGGAAGGGTATTAGCATTTAGCCAATGACACAGTGTGTCAGGCACTTCTAGGTTTTTTATTGATATATTATTTAATGCAAGGAGATAACCTCTGTACAAAGTTATTATTTCCCTATTTACACGTGAAAATACTGAAGCGGTGAGAGATTAAGCATTTTTTTTTTCTAAAAATCAAATGAATTTTAAATGCTATTGTCAAAATTTAATTACAGAAATTAAACAATATAGGAAAATGTCTTCAAGTGTGAAAAAGCAAGGATGTACTTTAAAGACATTGGTCGAGGGATGGAATTCTCATCTTTTCTCCCAAATGTGATATTAATTTGATATCTTAACATTTGGGTCTTTTTTCCAAGAATAGCAATGAAAGATCAGATAAATACAGTTAGAAAGATATGATATATTACCTAAGGCAACAGTACACACACCACACATATATGCAATGTTTACATAACACTAAGAAACACTGCTTAAAATGAGGTGGAAATGCAGACTAGTGAGACACAAAATGCCTTGTGTGGAGCAACTATGGCCTCCAAATTCCAATGAATGGAAGAGTCAAGAACACTGCTCTAGTACTGATTCCAGCCCCTATTGCATTGGGATTGAATTATATATTAAGCAACAAACTTCTGGGCAGTGCACCAAGCACAGATAGTGAAAAAGGAAAAGAAGTATGGCAAAAAGTATATAAATGTCATTAGATAATTGCCTACACCAGTACAGATGCAAATAAGAGATTGTATCTCTTCTTGGAAGAGTTTGGAAGATTGAAAAAAATAAAATTTTATTGATGAGTTACTTAGCAAATAGTAAACTTTTGAATGAATGAATGAATGAATGAACCTCATTTTGCAAGTGGAGTGGGGGTGGAAAGAAGACCATATAAAAGAGGCATTTATGTTTATGACCTAGAAAAATCATGATCTGTGTTAAAGAAAAACTAAGTTGTCTGCTGAGGTTGAAATGCTGAGTGTATGGTCAAGAGTTATATGTGCCTCAGTCCACTTGAACTGTTATAACAAAAATACTAAAAAAAACTGGGTGGGTTGTATTAATAGAGGGAGACAGACAGACAAACAGATAGACAACAGGCCCAAAACCAAGCCCTAGGCCAGCAAACCAAGACTTCATAGCTAACCTAACTGCAGTTTTCAACCTTTCCTAGGGATGTAATCTTAAAACAGCAGATCTGGAATATCCTGGTCAGCATTAGTGAGTTCATCTGCCTCATAGGCTCCTTCCATCCCCCAAAGAAAATCAAGTGACTCACTTTCCTTGTCTCTCCCCCTTTTGCCTCTAAAAGTCTCCCATTTTGTCCATCTCTCCAGGGCTCCTTTCTTTGTGCTTGGTGGGATGTTGCCTAATTCATGAAACATTCAATAAAGCCAATAAGATCTTTTAATTTTATTCAGTTTGAATTTTGTCTTTCAACACTTGTAAACAACAGAAATCTATATGTCACAGTTCTGGAAGCTAGAAGTCTAAGATCAGGGTGCCAGTGTGGTTGGGTGAGGGCCTTCTTCCAGGTTGCAGACTTCTCATTGTGTCCACACATGATGGAAGGGACCAGTAAGTTCCCTGGTTGGTCTCTAGAAGGGCACTAATTTCATTCATGAGGGCTTTACCCTCATGACCTAATTACCTTCCAAAGGCCCCAACTCCTAATACCTTAAGGTTTAAGGTTTTAACATTTGAATGTGGTGAGGGAGGGTCACATAAACATTCAGACTATTGCAGGTCAAGGCTAAAAAAAAAAAAAATGGGTTGCTCCTGCCAGGCTTGCTCCTGTCTCAAGACATTTCCCTTCACTATTCTCTCTGCCTGGAATACCTTATACTCCCTTGGTTCACTTATTTTCCTCACTCAGAGGATTCTTACGCATCATTACCTCCTCAGAGATTCCTTTTTTGACATCCTTCCTAAAATAAGGCTCCCTATTATTATTTATAATCTGTTCTGCTTTGTTTTTTTTAATTAAAACCTGAATTACCAAGTTTTCATCGTTTATTTGTTCTTGTCCCTCTCCTCACTAGAATGTAAGCTTCTTGAAGATAGGCACTGTGTCCATTTGCTTTATCACTGTACATCTCTAAGATCAATGCCAGACATATACTATATCTTTATGATTTTGAGGTAGGAAAGAATTTCTTAGGCTAGAAAAAGCACACTAGAAGTAAAAGATTGATATATTTGATTATATTAAAATTTAAAATTTTGTGCTATAAAAGCATCTTAAATAAAATAAAAAGATAAGCCACGATCTTGAGAAGATTTTTTTAACGGTATAACTGAAGAGTTATATAAAGAGGTCTCACAAAATAAAAATGAAAAAAAAGATAATAAGGGAAAAATTGAAGCAATTTATTAATAGACTATTCACAAGAAACAAGAACATCCATAAACATAGTAGATGTTCAGCCACACTAGTAATCAAGGAATGCAAATTAAAATTGTTTTACCCTTATTAGATTGGAAAAGTATAAATAAATATGTACACTATACAAGCAGGAAGCGTTGGTAAGGATATGGAGAGAGAAACTCTTACACTCACAGAATGAAGTATAATTGGTGCAACTACCTGGGTATTCTTGGGAGACTCCTGCATAAAGACACAAGATGATGAGCATAAGAATATATACTACAGCATCTGTCATTATTATAAAATGTTAGAACAATTTAAATGTCCAAAAACAGGAGAATGGATGTAAAAATTAAAACATATTCATGTTCATGTTATAGAATAAAAACAAATATCAAACAAACCAAAAAAACTAGTAGCTGAATGAAATGTTTAATAGGACAGGATTTCTGTATTTATTTATTTTCTTTTTTTTATTATGTTGTTAATCACCATACATTATATCATTAGTTTTTGATGTAGTGTTCCATGATTCATTGTTTGCATATAACACCCAGTGCTCCATGCAGAACGTGCGCTCTTTAATACCCATCACCAGGCTAACCCATCCTCCCACCTCCCACTCTAGAACCCTCAGTGTGTTTCTCAGAGTCCATAGTCTCTCATGGTTCGTTTCCCCCTCTGATACCCCCCCTTCATTCTTCTCTTCCTGCTATCTTCTTCTTCTTTTTTTTTAACATATGTATTATTTGCTTCAGAGGTACAGATCTGTGATTCAACAGTCTTGCACACTTCACAGCACTCACCATAGCACATATCCTCCCCAATGTCTATCACCCAGCCACCCCATCCCTCCCACCCCCAACCACTCCAGCAACCCTCCGTTTGTTTCCTGAGATTAAGAATTCCTCATATCAGTGAGGTCATATGATACATGTCTTTCTCTGATTGACTTATTTTGCTCAGCATAATACCTTCCAGTTTCATCCACGTCGTTGCAAATGGGAAGATTTCATTCTTTTTGATGGCTGCATAATATTCCATTATATATATATATATACCACCTCTTCTTTATATATATATATACCACCTCTTCTTTATCCATTCATCTGTCGATGGACATCTTGGCTCTTTCCACAGTTTGGCTATTGTGGACATTGCTGCTATAAACATTGGGGTGCATGTGCCTCTTCGGATCCCTACATTTGTATCTTTGGAGTAAATACCCAGTAGTGCAATTGCTGGATCGTATGGTAGCTCTATTTTCAACTTTTTGAAGAACCTCCATACTGTTTTCCAGAGTGGCTGCACCAGCTTGCATTCCCACCAACAATGTAGGAGGGTTCCCCTTTCTCCGCATCCCCGCCAACATCTGTCATTTCCTGACTTGCTAATTTTAGCCATTCTGACTGGTGTGAGGTGATATCTCATTGAGGTTTTGATTTGGATTTCCCTGATGTCAAGCAATATTGAACACTTTTTCATGTGTCTGTTGGCCATTTGGATGTCTTCTTTGGAAAAATGTCTGTTCATGTCTTCTGCCCATTTCTTGATTGGATCATTTGTTCTTTGGGTGTTGAGTTTAAGAAGTTCTTTAGATTTCTGTATTTAAACATCTGAAGAATACTAGGGGCGCCTGGGTGGTTCAAATTGTTAAGTGTCTGCCTTCAGCTCAGGTCAAAGTTTCTGGGTCCTGGGATCGAGCCCCATGTGGGGCTCTCTGCTCAGTGGGGAGTCTGCTTCTCCCTCTCCCTCTGCCTCTCCCCCCATCCCCCAGCTCATGCTTTCTCTCCCTCTCAAATGAATAAATCTTTTAAAAAAATCTGAAGAGGGCGCCTGGGTGGCTCAGTTGGTTAAGCGACTGCCTTCGGCCCAGGTCATGATCCTGGAGTCCTGGGATCGAGTCCCGCACCGGGCTCCCTGATCGGCAGGGAGCCTGCTTCTCCCCCCTCTCATGTGCTCTCTGTCTCTCTCATTCTCTCTGTCTCAAATAAATAAATAAAATCTTTAAAAAAAAAATCTGAAGAATACGAGTAAATATTTTTATTTATACATAAATATGTAGCAATATTATAAAAACAAAGAATAAATAAAAAATCTTACAGTTGTTATCTTGGGAAGGAAGGTTAAATGGGATCATAGAAGACATATTGTCTAGTTCTTTAGAAAAAAAATTGAAGAAAATAGGAATTATGGGTACATTGATGTACTAGCTATATCTTTCAGTAGGTTTGTAATATTTCATTAAAATTATATGTGTATTATAAATGTTGCTTATTTATACAAACCTGAGATATTGTCAAAATACAACTGACATAATAGGTCACTTTCAATCTTCTAAATCCATTTAATTTCTTGCCACTAGCTGATAACCTGGAATCATACATGTGTCTGATAACTTTAAACTCTCTTTCTGTCCACATATACTTCCATGGCTCTAACCATATCTCTATATTTGTGATGGTACTAAAACTGTGGTCCCTAGGTGATAATGCCCTCCTTTTTTGGTGGACTTTACAAAGAGTTAAGTAGTTAGTTATCTAATAGTGTGGTTTGTAAAGTGATGATAATACATCCTTGCCCCCAAATAATCTCCCTGATAACTTGAAATACCACAAGTACTGCTTTATTCCTTTAAGGTAAGTATCATCCCCTTCATTCTTCTTCATTGAAATGCAAATCTTTCTGGTTAGGATTTGCATTTTAATTAAGCCCCTAATGCTTCAGCATTAATGAGTTTATCTAAGACTTTCTTCTTGACAGAAAGGTACAAGGCTAACTGAAAGGCCTTTTGATCATTTGGGGAAAATATGAGACATACATGTGTTACTAAAAATAGTGACAAAACACACAGATTAGGGACAAAGCTATGTAACAGATTTACTCTAGAGACTTCACAGTCCCACAGAATGCTGATGGGATCTATCACTTCCCTTCTCTTTCCTACATTTTAGTCTCATACTTCTCATTCTTGCCCAGAAGGACCTAACCAACTCACTGGCTTAATAAACTTACCAATAGGAATTTGCCCTCTGCTTTCTATAACCTTTATGATGTCCCCACTAGATTTATTCCTAGGTTGCAAGGGTGGTTTGATATTCACAGACCTATCAATGTGATATATCACATCAATAAGAGAAAGGATAATTACCATATGATCATTTCATTAGATGCAGAAAAAAGCATTTGACAAAGTACAGCATCTGTTCATAATAAAAAACACCCAAGAAGTAGGTTTAGAGGGAATATACCTCAACACAATAAAGGCCTTATGTGGGAGCACTTAGGTGGCACAGTCTGTTAAGAGTCGGACTCTTGGTTTTCGCTCTCATTGTGATCTCGGGGTTGTGATTTCAGGTCATGAGATCAAGCCCTGTGTTTGGCTCCACACTCAGCATGGAGTCTGTTTGAGACTCTCTCTCCCTCTCCCTCTGCCCCTCCCCCCCTGCTCTCTCTCTCTCTCAAATAAATCTTTAAAAAAAAATAAAGGCCTTATATGAAAAACCCACAGCTAACAGTACCCTCAGTGGGGAAAACCTGAGAGCTTTTCCTCTAAGATCAGGAACAAGACAAACATGTCCATTCTCACCACTTTTATTCAACATACTACTAGAAGTCCTAGCCACAGCAATTAGACAACAAAAAGAAATAAAAGGGATCCAAATCAGCAAAGAAGAAGTAAAACTTTCACTATTTGCAGATGACATGATACTATATATAGAAAACCCAAAGGAATCCACCAAAAAAAACTGCTAGAACTGATAAACAAATTCAGTAAAATTACAGGATATAAAATCAATGTATAGAAATCTGTTGCATTTCTATACACCAATAATGAAGCAGCAAAAAGAGGAATTAAGAAAGCAATTCCACTTACAGTTACACCAAAAATAATATGATACCTAAGAATAAACCTAACCAAAGAGGTGAAAGACCTGTTCTCTGAAAACTACAGAAAACTAATGAAAAAAATTGAAGAGGACACAAAAGACATTCCATGCTCATGGATTAGAAGAACAAACATTATTAAAATGTCTATACTACCCAAAACAATCTACACATTTAATGCAATCTCAATCAAAATACCAATAACATTTTTCACAGAACTAGAACAAACAATCCTAAAATTTGTATGGAACTACAAAAGACCCTGAATAGCCAAAGCAATTTTGAAAAAGAAAGGCAAAGCTGAAGCATCATAACTCCAGACTTCAAGTTATATCACAAAGCTGTAGTAATCAAACAGTATGGTACTGGCACAAAAATAAGCACATAGATCCATAGACCAGAACAGAATACCCCAAAATAAACCCACAACTGTATGGTCAATTTTTGACAAAACAGGAAAGAATATCCCATGGGAATAAGCAGTCTATTCAACAAATGGTGCTGAGAAAACTGGACAGTAACATGAAAAAGAATGGAATTGGACCACTTTCCTACACCAAATACAAAATAAATTCAAAATGGACTAAAGACCTAAATGTGAGACAGGAAACCATCAAAATCCTAGAGGAGAATACAGGCAGTGACCTCCTTGACTTGGGCCATAGTAACTTTTTTCTAGATATGTCTCCTGAGGCAAGGGAAACAAAAGCAAAAATGAACTCATGGGACTACATCAAAATAGAAAACTTATGCACAGCAAAGGAAACAATCAACAAAACTGAAAGGCAACCTTTGGAATGGGAAAAGATATTTGCAGGTGACATTTGGTGAGTGTATCCAAAATATATAAAGAATTTATACATCTCAACATCCAAAACCAAATAATCCAATTAAAAATGGGCAGAAGACATGAACAGACATTTCTCCAAGAAGACATCCAGATGACCAACAGACATGAAAATATGCTCAACATCACTTACCATCTGTGAAATGCAAATCAAAACTACAATGAGATATCACATCACACCTGTCAGAATGGCTAAAAGTCAACAACACAAGAAACAACAGGTGTTGGTGAAAATGTGGAGAAAAAGAAACACTTGTGCACTGTTGGGAATGCAGGCTGGTGCTGCCACTGTGGAAAACAGTATGGAGCTTCCTCAGAAAGTTAAAAATAGAACTACCCTACATTCTAGGAATCACACTACTGGTTACTTACCCAAAGAATATGGATACACTAATTTGAAGGGATATATGCACTCCTTTGTTTATTGCAGCATTATTTACAATAGCCAAATTATGAAAGCAGCCCAAGTGTCCACCAATAAATGAATGGATAAAGATATATATCCATGTCTGTAAATAGATATGTATCTATTTTTAAAATGGAATATTATTCAGCCATAAAAAAGAATGAAATCTTGCCTTTGCAATGACATGGATGGAGCTAGAGAGAAGAATGCTAAGTGAAATAAGTCAGTCAGAGAAAAACAAATACCATATGATTTCACTCATATGTAGAATTTAAGAATTTAAGAAACAAAACAAATGAGCAAAGGGAAAAGAGAAAGACAGAGACAGAGAGAAACCAAGAAGCAGACTCTTACCTATAGAGAAAAAACTGATGGTTACCAGAGGGGATGTGGGTGAGGGGATGGGTGAAATAGGTAATAGGGATTAAGAAGTGCACTTGTGATCAGCACTAGGTGATGTATGGAAGTGCTGAATCACTATATTGTACACCTGACACTAATGTAACACTGTATGTTGGAATTAAACTGGAATTAAAATAAAAACTTTAAAAAATGATGTCCCCACTAGTCAATGTAGTAATTTCCTTCAATATAACATTGTGATGGAATTCCAAAATCCTGGGTCTCAGAAGAACCCTAGATGTTCTTCATATTTTAGTAAAATTTTACAGTATCGTTGAGCCTCTAAATTCTCATCAATAAAATAAGCATAATAATAATTCTAATAAATGAATATAATAATATCTAAACATTTAGCTCACAGATTTCTATATAGGGTCAAGATGAATAAAGCCTATATAAGTATCTTGTAAAATATAGTGATCTACTTATATATGTTAATGTAGATGTTTGTCATTGCAGGTAATAATAAATCTATATTAAACTAGTTTAAACAAAAGGAGTAACTGTTTGCTCATATTGATAGAAAGTGTAAGATTTAAAAATTTTAGGCTCAATTCTATCAAAGTTTTGCCTGTATTATTCTATTATTCTCTCACTTTCTCTTCCATCCTTTGAATGCCAGTTTCATTTTCAATCTGGTGTCCTCAGGCCGCAAAGTGGCTGCCAGTAGCAAATTGACCTACCTCCTTTCTCAAAAATTTCCGGGGAGTGTGGGGAGAGACAGTCAAATTCCATAACCATCAAATGTGTTTCTGGGTGTCGTGCTGATTGTCTACCATTGAAGCTTGCTGACCATCTCTGTATGAAGAATGTCATAAACTTATTGGCATAGACTTTCACTGTCCATACCATAGAAGTGATGAGATTACCTAGACTGGCTTAGGTCAACCAGAACCCAGTCTTGGGGAATGAGGCCAATCCTATCAAATTTCAATGAAGGTGGGTAAAATGGTTATATCATTTATAATTTTATATCAGTTGGCATCTACAGATTGTTATTTTTTCAACCATACTAACTATACAACTATTATTATCACTATTACTGCTACTTATACTATACTACTATTACTATTTCTACCACAATTACAGTATCTTTCTAGGAAATGAAAAGCAGTTATACATACATGTATAGTATTGTCACTAGTTTTTTAAGTACAATGAACACACAGTTGATCTAATTGCATTGCAAAATGATGTTTCGCTATCAGTATATGTTAGAATATATTTGTTTTTTAACTCAAAGTTTTTTCCCCCTGTTTCTTAATTAATCCTTGGGACACTTTGTGATGATATCTTTTCATGAGAGTTGAAGTGATTATTTTCAAACTAAGCTTGCCTCTTCTCTTCATTCACTGATGGACAGTTTGTCTTAGAAATTCATTGAAATTGGTTTGATAAACAGAATCAAAATGAACATAGTAGAGAAACACATAATTTGTGGAACCTGAGGTAGCATGTCTGTTTTTATTGAGTACCTTAACAAAATGAAAGAATCAATAAAGTATAATTTCTGGAGGGTACTTCAGACAGACTTCTGGGTTTAGGATGTTCAAAACTTTGTCATGACCCTTTTCTACAATGACAATTCTGATTCTATAAATTTATGAATAGAGAACATGGCTGGCGAGCAATTTGGAGCATTTGGTTGAAACTTTGAATGTTGATATTAACAGATACCATCTTAAAGATCACAAATAAGATGCTGAAACCCATAAACAATATATTTGGAAGCCTCTAATCTTGGCAACAACCCTATGAAGTAGGAAAGAATGGATTCAGAGGCTACTCTACATCGAGGCCACTAAATCTTCAAAACAGAACTAATTCCATTCACCATCCCAGAGTCTACAGATGGTGGCAACCTATTCTTGAACTGGAGAAGATGATATATGCAACCTGTTCTTTAAAAAAAAAAAAAAAAACTAAAGAATCTAAAACTACTACATACGTCGAGTATTTTGAAAAAAGAAGAGCCTGGAAGACTTGGTACGCAATGTTGGTGATTAATAAACAAGTGATGAAGATACAAGTAGCATTATAGAATTAGATAATGTGTAAAAGAGAAAAAGATTCAAATTTAAAAGATATTATGATGGAAGTGTTAATAGAGTACGAAGACTGACTAGAGGTGAAAAAGCAGAGGTAAAGGAAAAGAGTCAATAATGACTGCAGGGCAATAGGGGAGTGCGATAATGTCACATACACACAAAAATAAATTGAATGGAAATGCTACTTTTAACAGAAAAGTAAAGATACAGATTTTAACTGGGGTGATTTTAAGATGACAACGGACTTCAAGGTAAATCATTTTAGCAAGTAGGAACTCTAAAAGAGATTTTAAAATGATATATATTAGGAGTTCACTGATTTAACAAGTTGTAAGGGACAGCAATATTATTGTAACCAGTCTTCTCTTTTGTCATCACTTTTATGAGAATAGACCATTCACACACATGATTTCATAGGATTTATAAAATATGGCATTAATCTCACATTATACTTAATTGTTTGAACTATAGGCAACTAACAAAAGCTTGGCCGATCAATATTTTCCCCAGAAATTTGGATTTGGGATTAAGCAGTTCCAGGACAGCATGGCTGATGCCCTTAAAAAAAGAGATCAAAATAGCCAGTGATGTCTATATTCCATGGTGGACATTGGTAAACAAAGAAAGCTTACCTGGAGTGAAAGCAAAGAATAAAAGAGATGTATAAAGAGAAACAGAGATGGGGGACAGAAAAAGAGGATTCTGTGCCCTGAAACACTATTTCAGTCTATTTTTGGGGTCAAGATATAACTCTTTGAATTCTTGGAGACACCATATATTCTATTAATAAATGGTTAGACATCCCACATTCTAATAATAAATGATTCTCTTTATGTAAATAGGTTTGTCAGATTTGGCCAAAAAAATTCAGAACTCCTAGTTACTTGTGAAGTTTGGGTAAACAATGAATACATTTGTTTTAGTATAAGTATGTCCCATGCAATATTTGGAGTATAATTATACTTTTAAAGGAAAGACCTGTAATAGTTGTTTATCTTGTTAAAATATAAACTGAGGCATATTAAAAATTTTAAGTTTATTTGAGCAAAAATCAATTCAAATTAGACAACATCCAATCTAGTAGTTAGAAAAGAGGTCTGAGGAGTTGTACAAAATGAAAGACTTTAATAGGCAGGAAGAAACAGAAACAAGGAAGTTATACCAAGCCAAAAAAGCAGGCAGGTTGGTTATTGCAAAGTTACTGTCCTTTAGGAGATGGCAGGGGACTATCAGGCAGGTAGGTTACCTGACTAGTGCTGATCAGGTGATTCCTGATTGACTGGTTTAAGATTCCATTTCTGGGAGAGCTGAAATTGTAATTAAGCCTTGGACTGATGACTCGAGGCTTGGACTAAACAACCTCGTTTTGGGGGTGTTGTATTGTTTCTTAACAATCTGAATTTCACTTTTAATTGGGTACCCTGTATTTCATCTAGCAATTCTATATGTGAGCCATTTAGAGTTGGTTATTGTTCTTTCCAGCCAAAATACTCTAAAAATTGAATCGTTGCAGTTAATGAGAAATGATGGTGTTGCTGAGGGAGGGAATAAGACAAGTCTGAGAACTGAGTCTTAGGGAGAGAACCATAATCAATTCTGTGATCTCCTAATTTACTGACCTCCCTGAGCATTGGAATGTCTATCATTGGTCAAGTAATCATATTGTCAATTTAAAATAAAAGGAAAGAAAAACTGCTTATTTTTTATATAACTTATACTTGAGTCATTCATCAACTTCAAAAACCTTGATAATAGAGACCATGTCATTTGTGTGTGTTTCCCACAGCACCTTACTCAGGCCTGGCCACACAATGAACACTAAATAAATACTAGTAAGATTGAAGTTTTCATCATATAAATTACAGGCATAATTAGCTCTCTCTTTTTCTGTGCTGGTTTTTGCTCCCTATGCCCTAAACTACATTTGAGATTCTTTGAAAGTCGAGAAGCCTTAGAGGACCTCACAGTGTTATAATAGCATTAAAATGAAGAGGAAGAAAGAGGTCTGGGGAGGGGTGGGAAACAAAAGCCCAAAGAAAAAACCTGAAAGAAAGCCCAGCCTTTCTCAACTAAACGCTTCAAGCTCTTGCTTCAGCCTCTGCAGGCAGCAATTACATTCCGAAGGAAAATGTTTTACAATTGTAATTACACATAATAGGAGGAATGTATTTTTCCTTCATCCTACTCCCATGGCGAGTCAATTTAATTTTTAAATACAAGAGACATAATTGATTTTAGCCCTAGATTAGCACTGAAAATGATCTATATGTGTTCTCGCTAATGGAACAAGAGAATTGTCCTCCTTGGAGACTTTTACCCAAACCTGTTCATGCAACAATTACTGGAGTTTGACAGGTTAGTGTGCGACGGGAGGGGTGTGGGAGGGAAACACCCCACTGATTAACAACTGAGCAAAATAATTAATATTATGCTCTTCCCAGTTAATTATGGATTAGGCACAAATATATTATCATTGTAGAGGCCACAAAGTGATGAGACTGCCTGGAGGAGCCTTGTCCTGTTCCCCAGAAAATGGGCTTCCTCTGAGGGTTCCAGGGCAAGCACATTTCTCGATGGGGCTCTCATGGAAGGGGGTGGATCAGAGCGGGGGGACTCATTTTCTCCAGTAATGACAGACCTATCTCTTTTCTGGCAATGGTTTTCCCATCTGCCCCTCTACCAGGCTGCCACGCAGCTGATGGGTAAATAGAATAGGAACAGCTCAAGGCAAAGTTATGAAATAGGTCATTTATACTCTGCCATTTCACTATCAAAATCTGCCTTTAAGCACAACTTCAGAGTCCAATTCCTGCTCTCACCAAGTCGCCAACTAATCTCCCCCAAAGCAGGATTAGTAACTGGGATATTAGCTTCTAAGACTATAATTTCCAGGTGTGTTTGCATTTTAATCAATGACTGCAGGGAAGCAGATTTGGCATGGATATATCCCTGGAAATATAGCGTAGAGACCTATGTTCCAGTCCAGACCCCTCCATTGACCAACCAGGCAATTTCCAAGCTGTAAAATAGGATTATATTCACCTCATGAGATTGTTGTGATAATTAAGCAAATTACATAATTATTGTAAAATTCACTAGCATGGTGCTCAATACCTTTGAATATGTCTCATTCCGGGGGTGGGGGGCGGGGACCTTAAGTCCCAAAGGAATGAAGCTATGGTGATGATGCTGTGTGACCCTGGGACAGTCACTTCACCTGTTTAGGGCTTCAGCTGCATCACCTTTAAAAGAATTGCTTATTTGTATGATATCTAAGACTCTTTCCCCTTATAAAGTTCCAAGATTTAATTTCTGCAAACTATTAGTGTTCTCCTTAATAGCACACAAACATGTGAGGTTGCACAAGTGCAGGGACCCAGCCCTTCAGTCATGAATGGAGACAGTCTTTCAAAGCATTTATTCAAATATGACTAACTCTTGAAAATAGACTGTGGTAGGGCTCAGGGCACTGCAGTTGACAGAAATAGTGTGAGCAATGTGTCAGCATTTGTTTGCTTGTTTGTTTTGTTTTTATGGTGAAATGGAATGAGGAAAGGGCTAAAGTAACAGTAAACTCTCAACTTCAGCTGGCCAGATAACTAATTTACAAGTCTCGCCTTTGTTGTACTGTTTGACAGCCCAAACCCCAGATGGATTTGGATATACAGTGAAATCTCACCACGAACTGACCTTTCGTCTCTGATGTCTCATATCACCCTACCAGATGATTTTACATCACTCAAAGTGTGTCATTTTATGGATGTTCTGAGACATGGAAAGATAGATGTGTTTTTGTTTGTGTGTATGCATCCATGTATGTATTTGTCACATGTCTGTGGGTCTGTGTCGGCATATGTCTGTGTGTGTGTGTGTGTGTCTACTGTGCCTCTTCGTATTCCCAGATGGACTACCTTTGGTAGATGTAGGCATCACATAGCTTGTCTTTAATACTAGTAGATGTGTAATATATAGGAAATTGTCTGTATTCCTAGGAAAGCACTAGAGTCTACAGTTCACTGACTAGCTAAATTGCTTATGAGTCGTTTGATGTACCAATAATGTTCAAACTCACACACCCAAGTACACTCACAAG
Organism: Neomonachus schauinslandi; assembly: GCF_002201575.2. NCBI lineage: Eukaryota > Metazoa > Chordata > Mammalia > Carnivora > Phocidae > Neomonachus > Neomonachus schauinslandi. The sequence continues at coordinate 29,191,117 of NC_058416.1, read as the reverse complement.
AGTTTCAGATGGCAGTAAACTGGGCCCATGAAACTCACTCCAACCACTAAGACAAATGGAAAGCCATGTAAGAAAGATTATTTCCATCCCAAATCAAATGACCAGATTCCTTCAAAATCAACTGGCTAGTCCAATGCCCCTTTACTTTTATTTTTTTATATAAATGAATTCCTAAGAAATACAGAAGATTCTAAGGGCTGAAAAATTCTAAGACTAACAATTACGTATATTCTGCTCAAACTGCTCATATGTAGGCAGAAACAGTGGTCATTTATTTGACAAGATACTAAAAGCAATTTTCTCCTTGAAGAACTTGAATTTCCCACCTTTCTCACCTGGATGAATAGGCTTGAAGGATATTAATGTATCTTTAATGGCTTAGAATTGAAATTGGCGGGAAATAGGAATTCTCTGTGAGCAAACCAACATTTTGTCATTTTATTGTAGGGAAAATTGAGATCCCAAATAAATCAATCAAATGCTCCCTTGTCAGGAGCATGGACCCTTATAACCCTGGACTCTTCATTTTAGAACATCATTTACCTGTGACAAACCAAAACAATGATAATGGTGTAAGTGTTTCAAATCTGTATTTGAAGGGGGATCAGAGAGTCCTTGATATCTGTGGTAGAATTAAACATCGAGTGCACTCTTTGTATCATTTAAGCAACAAATTAAAATAGATTTGCTTTTTGAAATCATGATTTGGATGGCCAGGTCAAAGTTGTGTAAAAAGATAACTGTACTCTGGAATAGAGAAAAGAGGGTCAGTGAGTGAATGGACTGCCTCTCATGGGTAAAAAAATCACACCTATTTTCTTTGAGTGTGCATTCCAAAAGTAAGTTTCAGGATCATTTATGGCTTGCATTTACAAGACAATCACTACCAGACTCAAAGAAATACACTTCTTTCTCTAAATATTTTGTATTCTAGTTTGTCTGCCTCTTTGACATCTCCTGTATGCTACCTTACTGTGGCAGTTACTTCCTAAGTAAGAATATTTGAAGACCTGATAGTGGCTAGGAGCTCTTAGGAATCCAGTTGATGATAATTTCCTTTGTCTCTCTCTCTTCCTTTTAAATATAAGCTTCTTAAGAAATAAGACATCTTATTTTAATTCTCCACAGCTCTTAACATGATGTCATTTAGATAATAGGCAATCAATAAATATTAGTTGAATCAATGAATTCATGTCTATTCAGGGTTAAGAGTGCAAGAAGGCATTGAGTGGCCAAGCGATAAAGAGAAGCCTGCTTCTACAAGGGTGGAAACTGGATTATTGGCTTCATTAACACCTGAATGACTGGATTGATTGTTAGCTACCAGGATAAGAAATTTTCTCTGCCCCAGGTTCTGTGCTTAGCACTTTTCATAAATTATATATTCACAGGAAACCTGAAAAGTAACTTCATTTTATAGAAAAGGAAACTCAGGCACAGAATGATTAAGTAACTAGACCAAGGTCACACAGTGAGGAATTCTATCCTGACCTTTTTCAATGACAATGCAGTTGCTTCTACCACATCACCTCTAGAAAATTTCTGGCAAATAATCCAAATAAGCCAGTTTCTCCATTGTGTCTATATCACAGTAAGAACAGGGATATATTCCAGTTGGATTAATTTGAGGAGACTAACAAATGAACAGTTTACAAAGGCACTAACAGGAATAGGGAAATAAGAGATAACACAATATCCTGTGTTTGGTTACTTCTCTCATAAAGATGAGGGTTCAAGGAGAAGAAAAAGTCACTGGGACTGGGGACAGAGAGACTGTATGGGGGGCCCCCTCCTTCCCTGTTTCCTCCTCCACTGTCGGAAGCAGTGACCAGCAGTTGAGCATTGAACAACAGTGAGGACACTAGGAAAATAAACTCTAATCCCCGACTGATGCCTCCCATTGGCCAAATCCAAGAGAAAGCCACAGGACAAGAGGTTCTATTTGTAGAGTGTGTGTAAGTTAGCCTCCCCATAGTACAGAACAGGTAGAAAAGGGAGGAGAGTAGATCTCGAGGAGCAAACAGAAACTTTCCAGCAAACCAACCCATCATGTAAAGTAAAAAAAAAAAAAAAAAAAATGTGAATTATGCTCTCTGTGATTTGAGGTCTTTGAAGTCAGGGAAATCTATAAAACAAGAGTAAGTCTTGGATAACTTAAAAAAAAAGAATCTATAAAGTTATCAAAAAAATAATTGTAACTGCTGAGTTCAGTTTAAGCCTGATTTTTTTTTTTAATTGAGTGACTGGCATCCAGAGCAAATTTATAATGCACCCAAGATATTAATTGGAAAGCAGTTGTAACCAAGAATGAGGGCAGAGCAATAGTGGCAAAACATTTAGCACAGTGGGTAGCTCTGCTTTGTCAGATCAGAATGGCTCCCAGACTGGGAGGGATGCATTTCAATTCCACTTTAACAGCCATGGCACCCTGGAGAAGGAGTGGAAAAATGCCAGCTAACATTTTTAATTTGGCCCTCTAGAGTCCATATAGATACCTTTTCTTTCAACCCCTTGACCCTCTGCTTTAGTCAATATACAGGCTTGAAATGTTCTCACCAACCCAAATCTTAATTAATATTACTTCTCAGCTGTGATACTAGATCTGTGTCCATTGACCTTCAAATGCCCCTTACTTGGCATCCTGGGAGCCCCTTTAATCTTCCCTATCTATAGCCTGCACTCTGGGTGCACAGCATGGGTCAGAGTGATGGGCATGGATTGGATACTGAATTGATAGAGATACTCAGTATATGAATAAATAGCTAAATAAATAAGCTGGAAAAAAACATGTCTACCTCCAAGTGAAGATAGAGAACAGGAGCCAGATACATGTTTTGAGAACATACCGATTATACAATTAAAAACTTATATTTTTCAAAGTTGGCTTTTTAAGAAAATGTCTTACTTACATTTTCCTAATGTCCCTGAAATATCTGAGGGCAGTTTAGACAGAAAGAAGTGAGAAGAGAAGGTGAGGGCATTGAGCATGTATAGAAACTGGGAGAAGAGAGGTGTATGTTTTATGTTTCAGCATTCATTTTATTTTTTAGTAGTAGAATTCTCCATTTCTTGTGTTTCCATCTGTGGTCCAGCCAGACTCCAAGGTTCACAGGGGTAGGGTGTCCCTCTCATATTTCCTGTTTATCCCCCTGCAGAACCCATCACGTATGTGATACTCCATGTAACTGACAAAAAGCAATGGCCGGCATCCTTTGCCCTTCTAGTTAATTGTGGTACATATGACTAAACAGGGGATTTCTCTGAGACTATTTGAAAGCACTTGGAAAAGCCAGCAGTTGGGAAGGGTTAATGACAGTCAGGTCTCTCCTGAATTTGACTTCTTTAAGGATGCAAAGGAATAAAATTTAAAAAGCTGGGGTAAACCACTGAGTAAAGGAATCAGTGGAGGGTAGTTTACTATTAGAAGAGTTTTTAGACAATTTGTATCCTATGCTCCAACAATTGCTGAGACATTTGTCTTATTATAGGAACTTCCAATATATATAGAAACCAAAGATTTAGATATGAAGGGGAAAATTAATTCCACCACAAGGTTTACTTTGCCAGCTAAGTAATCTGAGGCAACCACAGATTTATATTCCGACCACTGCCTCTGCATAGGTAATTATATTAACAAGTGTTTTCAAATTGCCTCACTGTTTCTCAGAATCATTTATAGCTTCTTTAATTTTTAATAAAACACTATTTTTTTAAGTGCCTGTCATTTCTCATGGACTACTATAGCTTTTTTGCTTTCGATATACACATTCTTTAGAGGAGAAAGTTCTATTTCTGTTGTTTTTGCTTTGTTTTGCTTTCCTCCTTGTGTATTCTATTTGGGATAAGGTGGCTCTGTATACAAGAATACACAGGACTGCTAGCTACTAGTTTTATCAAATACCTAGGAGATATAAAATCTTGCGTTGACATCAAGCATGTCACGTTAGAATTAGCATGACCCGGGGTTACTAAGAGAATTGGGGTGGGGGGAAGCAGGGCTAAGGAAGTTATTGTGTTTACTGTTGACCTTTCAGACCATTTGCTCTAGAAGTTATGGTCTTTTGCTTCTTATGGACTAAGAAGAATTGGCCCACACTGCAATGCACCTGTCCATTCTTTGTCCTCAGCTTCTACCTAGGCTACTGGATCACCACTCAATAGTAAAGGCAAGCTTGAACTTTTTGTTAATGTCAGGACATAGCACAGTTTAGGGAAACACATTTTCTTAGTAAAATTGAAAAAATTTCTGATACAGAAAATTGGATATTTGCAGATTTTAATTACCTGTGGTCAACCACAATCCAGAAACAGGTGATCCTGCTTATGACATACAGTCAGAAGGCCTATAGTAGCCTAATACATCCCAATGCCTATGTGATTCACCTCATTTCATCTCATCAAATTTTAGACATTTTATCATCTGTCATCAGCACAAGGAGGGCAAATATAGTACAATATGATATTTTGAGACAGAGACCACATTCACATAACTTTTATTGTAGTGTATTGTCATAATTATCAAATTTTATTAGTTATTGTTAATCTCTTACTATGCCTAATTTATACATTAAACCTTTTCATAAGTATATATATATATATATATATATATAGAAAAAACATACTATATTTAGGGTTGGGAGCTATCCTCAGTTTCAGGCATCCACTGGGGGTCTTAGAATGTAATCCATGCAGATCAGGGGGACTACTATATAAAATTCTACATAGAATAAAAAATTAATAAACCATGCTTATATAAATCCAGTGATAGATGGATTATGTTTTCAGTGGAACTAATTCAGTTAGAGATGCCTCAGGCTATACAAATCCTAAAAGCTCTTTTAGGCATCTACCCTCTTCCCATAGTAAAAACCAAACATGAATGATGTATGGTAAGAATCAACCTCTTTTGACAAAGACTTAACTATCTCTCTGGGACCTAATTCCAGCACTTAACTACCATCCTTGCCACCATCCATTAGTCTTCTAGACTAATACTCTGTCACACGTGGCTTAATTCAATTTCCTCTATTTGTTTTCTAACAGCAAGGAAAAGTCTTTTAATTTCTGGAAGAAGGTAAGATTTTCACTAGAAATACTTCCCCTGATTTGAGTTACATGTATCTCACACATAAAGACCTCCTACCTAAACTGCCCAAACCAATGCCATCCCAATCACCTGCACATGCACGCACACCCTCCCCTCCCCCCCCCCCACACACACCATTCAGGCTAACCTCTAACATGTGCAGGGCCTGAGAATAGAGTAGAAATTTAGGTCCACACTCCTTACATGCAGACATTTAAAAGTTATAAATCAAACTAATAAAATACTAAATAACCATGTTCTTTTTTTATTTAAATTCAGTTAGACAATATAATACATCATTAGTTTTTGATGTAATGTTCAGTGATTCATTAGTTGCATATAACACCCAGTGCTCATCACATCACATGCCCTCCTTAATTTCCATCACCCGGTTACCCCATCCCCCCACCCACCTCCCTTTCCACAACCCTAAGTTTGTTTCCTGGAGTCAAGAGTCTCTCATGGTTTGTCTCCCTCTGATTTCTTCCCATTCAGTTTTAAATAACCATGTTCTATTCTCCAGCCTTGACAGCTATGCTTTCATAATGACCAGAAAGAGCAAGTTTCAACTGAGAATTCTTTAATTCTTTGGAGTTTAACAGGAGCATGGTAAGTGGAGACACATCTTCCTGGTTCCTGACACACAGTTGTCCATTTTCCTTCTTCCCATCTTCCCCCACCCCCACTCCTGACCTGATCCTAAAATGTCAGAAAGCTTATATCCACGTTTGTGAATATCCCAGCCTGCATGTCCAGGCTCTGTACACCCTTTGCAAAAGGTGGTCTCTTGGTCACTCCTTGAGTCTAGGAGTGTACACTAGTTCCAAGGTGTGGCATTAGGAGTGGGGAGCCAGGATAGAGTGGGGCACAGACCCTGGAGCAAGCCCAGGATTCGTTGGGCAGGAAATTCCAGGGTCTCGCAATCTGGAGAGTTATCCAAAAGTGAAGGGTGTGGGCTATTGATGCACATTCTGCCTGAACCCATGGACTCCTCACTTTATGATACAGGCGAGGGCAGGTTCTCTAAAGAATGGAGTTGAGACAAAGGCTGAGATTTCTCAGATCTAAGGATGGAGTTTCATGTACAGACTGACACTTCACCTGAAAATTCCAGCTGGTTCTTTATATATTTTAGATCTGGACTGGTGTTTCCTGCAGCTCTAGAAATGTCATAGGCTGCCCTAACTTGAACATGGAAGAAATCTACGTTGTGCACTTCTATTGAACTCCCATCAGAACAATCCACCATATAGACTAGGTGTTAGAAGAGGATGCTTTCTGGTAATTTTTAACTACTTGAGTTGCACAAATATGTAGCTGAACAGCCCACATCTCTCAGGCTGAACTGGAATTAAGAGACTGTGCTTGGACCTGGCTCACATTCCAAGGGTTTTCCCAATTTGGGCTCTGTGGCATTTGCTTATGTGCAAAGCCTAGTGAACAAGGGTATCTATTTTACACATTCACAAATTCTTTCCCCCTCTAATCATTATTCTTATTCCCATAAAGACTTTCAAAATAGGGAATTTAAAGTAGAAGATGAATTTATTTCCTAACTCCTTTCATGTTTCTTGTTTAAAACATACATGCAGAGTATTTATCTTCTGGGCCCACTATCTGGATTACAGGATATCATATATCTGATTTCCACTAGGCTTCAACTCATATTTTTCAGGTTGGATAATCCAAGTTCATTGGTTATTTGTAAAAATTCAAAGTCAGATATATAGTACCTCTAGATATTTCCAAAAGGATCTATGCTTTCTTAAAGGAAATGAGAAGAGAGGAAAAATCCAAATTACTAGACTTGAAAGTCTCCCTCCTGACACATGGAGAACACAGAGAGGCTCTCTCCATCCTCACTTCTTAGGAAGAAATCTTCAACTCAGAGAAACAACAGCACTACTTCATAAGACACATCCAAAGACCTACTGCCACAGTTGATTTCTAGGGTCCTCCAGGGAGCAATAGTGGTTTTAGGCAAAGGCTTCTTGGACAGTTGGTCAAGTTAAGAAATGTAAACATTGTGTTTTCTTCTTCCCTCGTTTCATTGTTATTCCTTTTATTCTTTGTGGTTCTTTCCCTCGTTTCTCATGATCCATAAATCTTTCTACTGCTTCTCATGGCAAAAATTCTTTTTAAAAAGGTTCTTTTATCAGTCATCTACACCCCAGTATTAATTTAATTGATTTATTGTATTTATTCATCAGTTATTGGATGTTTTCATACACGAGGAACTTTTCAAGATTCAGAAGATATGAAAATCAATGTGCTAGTATATGAGACTTTTGTGGATTACTAAAAATTGGGAAGATTCCTGAAGAGAAACCATGTGCCACACAATTTACTGTCTACATAAACATGACTTGACTATCATCTTGTTTTCATTAGCATAACTTTACTATTCCAGGAGACTCTTTCCAGAAAGATAAAAGTTCCAAATAACTTTATCGCTTATTCCTGAGTCTTTGGAAAGACCTGTCAACTTTTCAACAGAAAGCATTAACTGATAGTTTAGAGCCCAAGACTCTTTTAACCCCTTGCCTCAAATGTACTCCAATCCTAAACAATTATGTCATGATTCTTACTCAACCTTAATAAGTTCTCTGCACTTAACCAGATATTAAAATTTCAATAAATATAGTGGCTTAGCATATCCCCCCCCTTTTTTTTTGGAGAGAGAAAATGCAGGAGCATGGTGGGGAGGGGGAGGGGGAGAGAAAGAGAATCCCAAGCAGGCTCCACACCCAGCGTGAAATCTGATGCAGGGCTGGATCCCATGACCCTGAGATCATGACCTGAGCCAAAATCAAGAGTCAGACGTTTAACTCACTGAGCCACCCAGGTGCCCCTGTTTCCCTTTTTAAGGCAGTAGTCACCCTTACCTCAGTAGACAATAAATTCAGCTTTGTCTTAACAGGCTGTTCTGGTCATATTCGGGAGTTGAGTATTTGATGGGTTGTGTGAGTTCCTATTTTGGGGACCTGTGCTATTGACGATTTCAGAAACCCATTACTCTCCATTGCTTAAAGTGACCTAGATTCTTGGAAACTTCCCAGTTCATTTGCACTGAATGCTCTGGGATTTTCTGCTCAATCCATTTTGGTAAATGAGTGTCTGACTCTCTTGCTTATGTGTCAAGTCTAATGATTGTGTAACCATGTGTTAGATTTTCATCCCCTCAAACTATTGAAATTGATCACAGATGGACAAAAATACCAGCTTCTCACAAGCCATAATGATTTTGTTTGTGAAAGGAGAAACAAATGAATCCTGAGCCAGCCTTTCATTCAAATGTGTGTGAAGAGATCATAGCCCACAAGAACTTCTCTATCTCCCTATTTAAATATCGCCCACCCCTCCTCCTGGCTACAGGAATAGCAAAGTACGATGCCTGTCACAATTAGATTTGAATTCCCTAATATTAATGATTGTTGTCCTAAAAAAGATACATAGCATTGTCAGCTGCTGTCATCTACAACTTGATGTGAATCAGTTTGTTAGGGATTTGCCATGTGGCAGGAACAGAAGACTAGACATTGAAAGGAAAGGCAGAATAAACAGGGATAGGAGGAGGAATAATCTGAAGTCTGGAATCAGAGGAGCCTGAAAGCCATGAATGAATCTGATTTGGAGATAGAAAAAACTGACATGGCTTTTGTGCATACTAGCACCTTCACAATTTTCTCAAGGTTACTGTGTGAACCTTTTTGATATCCTCAATGGTGAGGTGTTCTGTCCATTGGAGGTGAATTTGATTTGGGGAAATAATTAAAAATATATTAATCCAGAGTTAGAAGGAGGGTTACTTTAAGTGATATAACTTTGAATCCAAAAGTAACGTTGGAGAGAATTAATCTGATTATTTTTATTATTGTTGTTGCTGTTTCTTGCTCTGACCTTGCTTCAAAGGTATATACCACAGACATAAATGTGAACCTACAAAGCTGACTACTGTGAAGGCTACACTTTATTTAGAATATGAAATTCTCTTCACTTGTTTAAAATCAGCTTGAATTTTATGGTTTAATTTCATGCAAAAATGAAATTCAACAGCTGGGACTTTTTTTTTTAATCAAATGTATCCCTATCAGGAGAATCTCATGAAAGATAGGAATAATATTATTATTTGGAAAATTATATTCTCTCAGTGGAGTTATTTGCTAATGTTTAAACCAGGTGCTAGTTGTTCTGATTCTTTACTTACTTTTTATATACAGTTTAGGACATTCTCTGGGATTTAGTTGTCTTCTTGCTGGAATACTAAATAAGAGTTGAGCCAGATGCAAACTTCTACATTGAAATTAGTGTTTTTCTCTTAACATTTTGAACAGGTTACTCTGTCATATTCTTGGTTTTGATGTTGCTGGTTAGAAGTTTGTCATCAATCTGACACTTGTTCCTTGTACATTATCTACTCATTTATTCTGGAAACTTTTCAAATTCTTTCTTTATCTTTGACATTCTTAAGTTTCAGTCAAATACTTCTAAGTTGATGTTCCTCCCCCTTCCCTGCCCCCCATCTCCTGTTTGGTAATGTTGAATACTTTTAGTCTACATTTTTAAAAATCTTTGTTTAATTCTGAAAAATTATTAGTATTTTTTTCTTTAAATACTTTTCCCTTTATTTTTTAAATGTTGACATTTCCATTTCTATCTCCTCTATTTTTGCTTCTATAGTTGCAGTTTTTATGCTTTCTTCATATCTCAAAGTGTTCCTTGATCTTATATTTAAATTTATTAATTGATTATCCAGCTTTATACACACTGCTATTCAATTAAACTATTGAATTCCTTATTTTCATTCAAAAAATTTTTTTGCCAAATATTACCTTGATCTCATCAGGATGTTTGTTATGCTAGTTTAAAAGGTGGTTATTAATTTTTCATTTGGTATACATTGTTCCAGTTTGTGACTTTTTTAATGATACTGATGATGCTAGCTATCTATTTGTTTTGTTTGTTGGTTGGTTTTCTATTAGCTCATATCCATCTGGAATACTGGGGTCTTGGCTAATACAAATGATAAAAATATATGAAGCTCCAGAGCATATCTTGAATCCATTAGTTGGTTTAAGGAAAGTAGGAATGGAGGGAAATGTGCTTCAGGGTGAATGACCTCTGTTGTTCAAATCTGAGCTCCACTAAATCTTATTTGTATATGTTCCCCCACAGGTGACTGCCTTTCAGAGAATTCCTGTTACCCTCTAGTGGAGGGACGAAGATTTTCCAAGAGTTGCTGCTTCTTGTTTACAGTTATGCATTGCTTGAGAATATGTAGGTAGGGAGGCTAGGTATGCTCAGGGGTCTGTAGGTCTTCTTGCACATGCTGTCTGCTTGTAATCCCCATGGAGGCTACTTCTGTATCTACATTACACCCGCCATCCCTGGCTGGCACTGACAGCTCAGTGCTGCCTCCCTCTGCTTATACCTCATAGTGACTCCAGATGACATTGAACTCCCAGGCATTGTGGGAGAAAGAAAAACAAAACTAAGTTTTCCCCAGCCTGATCTCACTGTGACGTGTTGTCCTCATTCATTTTAAGCTACTGTGATCCTGAAACCAAGATGCAGCCATCTACTTTTTTCAGGGGCTTCTATAGTTTTATCTTCATAAGGTAAGCTGTATCTATAAGAGGAAAGTAGACTATTGGCCCACTAATTTAATAAGTCCCGAGGGCTAGTGAGGAAGGGGGAGATATTATATAATTTCCAAAATTGTGTTTTTCAATTACCTAGGTATCATTTCACTTTACCCTGAGCTTTCTGACAGCCCACAGATTAATCAGGAGTCATTATCATGTTGAGAGCCATATATCATATGTCTCTAATAGTTTTCAATGTACTTGGATATTGAAGCGTTGTTGCTAATGGTTAAATGGAATGTAAATAACCACAAGAGTGAGTTCAATGGAATCCCTATAGAAGGTCAGAGAGAGGGGTAATTGCTGTGAAGTGGGATGATAAAGGCATAATAATGTAAGCATAATATTTACACATATAATACACATAAACATATGCATGATCCTTATGAGAGCCCTTTGACATAGTAAGTACTATTATTCCCTCTTTATAGATGATGAAACTGAATTCCAGAGAACTTAATAGTTTTGTATAGTGTTGAGATCACATATGATAGCTAGCAAGTGCCAGAGCTGGGATTCAGACAACTCTGACTCCAAAACCATTGCTCTTTGAGCTTGCCATAGCCCCTATTATGAAGGAAATTAATCTTAACAGTTTGTATACATGGTGGGTAAAAGTGGCATTTACAAACATAAACACAGTCACTTTGTGTTAGGTCCAATTAAATCAGTACACGGGTTGAAAGGAGAGGACCCCCCCCCCCCCCGCCATGGCAGCGATGTCCACTATCTTTTGTACATGCTAACAAATGTTCCCTTCGAGTTAGAGCATAGATGATCAGGAATGTCCTATGAGGTAAGATAGAGTGGGTTAATAGTGGCCCTTCCCAAAGAATGAAAGCTACTCTAACTCCAAATAAATAGAGCATTTCCAAAGTGAAGTTAAGAAGATGAAAGTGTTTTAGATAAAATAATAGACGCGGGTAGGGAAACACAGCTCTGTGATTCATTTTCGGCATTGTCAGAGAGTTCCAGTATTACAAAGTTTCACGAGAAATGTTAACAAGAATGTCAGAAGTCTAGTCTGCTTGTCTGACTGTAGCGAGCATCCTGCTGTGGAAGTGGATTGAGAATGCCTGAATTTCCAGCAGAAGCACTCATAATGGAGCATACAGTTATGGCTTCACATGAAAAGTAATGTATGGTGCAAAAGATAGCAGAGAGGAGCACAATACGATCTGCACACGTTCCTGGGTTTATAGCCAATCAAGTGGAGTATTAAAATCTGAGCACACTTAATTAAATGTCTCATTTTGAGTAGTGTGATGAATAAGGGTCATGAAATGGTTAGTGCTGAGAACTGAAAGTCAAATACCCTAGACTCCATTCCAAACACCATCTGCAATTCAGAGTTGGGATGGAGAGGAAGAGATTCAAGCTTCTGCTCACTCACACCGTGCCTCGGGTCCTGCAGCATAAACTCTAGGTTACCACTGTATCTTGTTGAACTCAGCATGCAACTGGAAAACATAGCCTAGCCTGTTGGTTTTGAAGAGAAAAAGAGAAACCGAATAATTCAATTTATCAGGTGTAGAATGCCTTGTTTCTATCCTTCAATTTTTTTTCTACTGACAGTAAGAGCTTTCTAAATATGTGCCTTTCTTCAAAAGACAAATTGCACATTTGTAAAGTTTGTTTGTTAAGGAAATGGGAAGTCACTCTTGGTTAACTGAAGTTGTTGTCTGCAGAGAATTGTGGGGAGAAATGTAGGAATCCATCCTTTAAAGGGTCCTTGGTATTGGGCTTTTGAATAACTTTGCAAATGCAACTAGTCTATTTATTTTGAATATTTGTTTGAATTCAAATGTTAGAGCTTCCAGAAAGCTAAGCAAATATATGATCTTCCATTAATCTCATCTAGTTAGAAACTCATTTATTAGGCCTGCAAGTTTCATTTATTAAAGGTCTGCCATTTTTAGAATTTCGGTGGGACTCTTGGTGTTTTTAATTTATATATACCCTGGTTCTTATATTCTTCAAAAGTTTCCCACTAAATTTAGAAGTTAACATAGTCACATGAAAAGATTCTTAACACTAGAAGGTAATTTAGGAAAAGTGTCTCATAAGTAAGGCATTCAGTAATCAAATGTAGAATCAAAACTATGTAATCAAAAATTACTTAGTACTCACTTTGTACAGGACAATGAGGGGGCTGCTGTGGATGATAAAGGAATTTAGAAGTGGAAATCTCAGTTTTCCCCATTTCTTGCTGCCATGAGTGCACTTTCGTAGCTATTATGTAAATATTCAAATTGTTTTAAGTGCTTTTAGAAATAAAACCTTCGCTTCTATAAAGGCAAAGAATAATCCCTTCCTCTTGTAAAGCACTTGACAATTTTCAAAGCACTTTTATATTCATGATCTCACTTCATATTCACAGCAGACCTATAAAATAAGTAGGGCAGGTGTTACTACGTACATATATTTTCCACCTTAGAACCTGAGGTGTAAAGAGATTGCTACTTTCCCAAAGACACAGCAAATAAGTGATGGAAAAGAGATTAGAACAAAAGTATTTTAGCTTCTAATATGGTGTTCTTTTTATAACAGTACATAAAGGAGTCAGTGTTATTTGAGAGAAGACAGAAGAGGAGAAGGAAAAAAGAAGGTTAAGAGGCAGTAATCAGACAAAACTAATGACCAGCTTTTCTTGTCTGTAAATATTCTTCATGCCATCCTGCCCACCTTTGATTGCTCTATCGTTCTTATTCCAGATCCACTTATGTCCTATCACATTCATAAAATTTTTCAGATCATTTCAGACTCTACTTAGGGCACTTTGAACTTGATTAGCACTTCGCCAAGAAATGGAAGCAGTAATCCCTCCTCTGTTGATCCTTTGACGATATCTTCTTTCAAGTTGTTATTTTATAGTTTCATACCTTCATGATTAGATGATAAGCTTCCTGCAAACAAGGAGCAGAAAATAAGCCATTCTGCTCCTTTTTTAAGACCTTTAGAGCTATACAACTAGAAATACACAGGAGAGAAAGTGGGCCTTTAAGGGATCTCACCGAAGCAAAGTAGAGTTTGCTTGATTTTATTCTAACCTGCTGCCTGTGTTTCCTAGTTACACACACTTTGCTAACACATCAGTGTAGAGCCATACTCAAACATGATAGCCACTAGCCATCTGTGGTTATTCAAACCTAAAATTTTTAAACAGATTTATTGAGGTGTAATTGACATAGCTTGCACACAGTTAAAATGTACAACTGGTAACTTTTGACACATGTATACACATGTGAAACCATCACCACAATCAAGATAATGAACATATCCATTCCTCACAAAGGCTACTTCATGCCCTTTGTAATCCATCCCTCCCAGCCCTAGCAAGGTGCTGATTCTGGCGGTGGGGATCCCTTGAGCTTTTTGTCCCTCAAGCCACGCTTCCTGAGTACCCTGCAATGGGCACAGCTTTCACGTGTGGGAATTACACCTACTCCATGCCCATCACCAAACCCTGTGAATTATGAAAACTGCTCCATCAGTGGCTGCCTTGCCTACCTTGGGCTGGGACAGAAGACAGAGCTTCCCAAACAACCAGAGACTCAGGCTCTGAAAGGCCCTGCAGAACCTGCAGCCATCCCTGGGCAGCCTCTCACCAGGTGACCTCACTTCCCCCAATGGGCACATACTCACTCTGTAATAAATCTGACAGTATCCTGTGGTTTAAAAAACAACTATAAAAACAGAAACAACCACAACAATACTGATCTACTTTCTGGCATTTTAGATTAATTTGCATTTTCTAGAGTTTCATGTAAATAGAATCATATAGTGTCCACCCATTTGGAGAGAGGGCTTGGCTTCTTTCTGTAAGCATAATTATTTTAAGGCTTATCCCCATTTTTGTGTGCATCAATAGTTCATTCCTTATTGTACTGTATTCCATTACATGAATCTACTATAATTTCTTTAATCACTTCTTGGTGGATTATTGGGTTGTGTCCAGTTTTGGGCTATTACAAATGAAGTTGCTGTGAACATTCTTGTACAAGTCTTTGACCAAATGCATTTATTTTTGGGAGGGAAACTAGGAGTGGAATGGCTGGGTTGTATGGCAGTTACATGTTTAACATTTTAATAAACTGCAATATTTTCCGTTAGCATGATGCTGGTTTTAAGGGTGAGATGGATGTATTAAGATAGTGTTAATTTCTTGCTTTGATATTGAAGATATTTATAAGAATTGTTGGTGTCAAATGCTTTTTCAGCGTCTGCAGAGATACAAATTTTCTTCTTAGATTATTAGTAAGATATATTATATTAATAGATTGGCCAATATTGAATTGTTTTTATGTTCTTAGAATAAATCCTTCTTAGTCATCATTTTTTAAATGTTTTGCTGAATTCTATTTTCAACATTGTACTTAAGTTTTTGCATAAACACGTAAGTAAGGTTGGTGTGTGGAAATTTTGCAGTTGTAGGGTTTTAATAGTAACATTATACTTTCATAAAAATAAAATGATAGATGTACTTTTTTGCCTATGTTCTGGAACATTTTATGAACCATTAGTTTATCCTTCAAATGTGATACCGATAAGAGATACTGCTTTTTTCCCCATATTTTCTTCTTCAGATTTAGAAAGGAATCTAGTAAGAATTTTTTTATCTTCTGGGATATTTTTGGTTGAGAACTGAAACCACTTGTTTTCATATAGCTTAATTATCAGGAATGACTTTACTGTTAGTTCAAAAAAATTCTTTCCCAGGAAGATAAGGCTGTAAGTTAATAAATAACTTCATTACTAGCTTCAGGAAGTTCCTGAAGCTAGTTACCTACCTGGACAGACCCATCTTAAACCACTCGATCCCAGACTACAAAACCCTATGCATCTCTGCCCCTGACCTCCCCATTTTGAGATATTACTAAGACTCAGTCAAGGTTGTATTCTCTCTTTCCACAATCATTTAATGAACTTAGCTTTTGCTTAATCAACAGATTATTCTGGTAGTCTTTGCAGGGAGCCTACCATTGATCTCAGTTTTTATTTGTATTACTTCCTTTTTATTGTTGTACTTAAAATATTCCTACCTTGTTTCTTGAATAGGTTGCATAGCAGTCTTATTAATTTATCTCTTTATCATTATACTATCTTCTGTTTTTTTAGCTACAAAGCTGTGTTTTCTGAGTCCTTCCAAAGCTACATTCTATAGGCTATTGTACTTAATTCTTTTAATACAGTTATTTTCTGGAAATTTCACAAAGCCAGTTTCTACTTTCACTTGTCCCAAGAGTTGAATATTTATATTATTTTTGTATTGATAAGGTACTGATTTTTAGTTGGAGGTCCTGTTGACTTTTTGGTATTAATTTTAATTTTATTTTGTATAAAAATACAATTTTTAATATTTCTAATTAAAAAATCTACTAAAGTTTTCTCTGTGGCATTATATATATATATATATAGATATAATCGATTTTTGAATATATACATATATTCAGTTTTTTTAAGGATTTTATTTATTTGAGAGAGAAATAGTGAGAAAGAGAGAGCATGGGCAGTGGGGAGAGGGAGAAGCTGAGCCCGACATGGAGATCCATCCCAGGATTCTGGGATCATGATCTGAGCCGAAGGCAGATGCTTAACCTACTGAGCCACCCAGGTGCCCCATCAATTTTTGTGATGTTCATGAAATTTGGGGGAAAAAAAGCCATAGCCTCCCTCTATTTTCAAGATACAGAGATTCTTATATGTAATAATATACATGTAAATATATGACATGCAGTTTTATTTATATACAATAAATTTCTATATCATATTTTATTTATTTATGATATAATATGCAACAGTTGTTTATATAATTAAAATACTTTCCTTGTAGATTATATTTTTAATGTTTACCTTTACTTCTTTTTTATAGACTCTGTCTGGAGTGAACATCAGTGAAATAAAATTTCAGACCAGTACAATTCTCCCCATATTTCTATCTTTCTTCTCTTTCTCCTTATATTTCATGTAATTTTTGCTTTGTGTTTGTTGCTGCTGTTATTTGATGCAGTGGTAGTCATAACTTAAGTTTTTATAAAGTGCCTTTTTTCTTGATTGTTGGGTTTTTTTTTTTAAGATTTTATTCATTTGACAGAGAGAGAGAGGCAGCGGCAGAGGGAGAAGCAGGCTCCCCGCCTAGCAGGGAGCCCGATGCGGAACTCGATCCCAAGACCCTGGGATCATGACCTGAGCTGAAGGCAGATGCTTAACCATCTGAGCCACCCAGGCGCCCGTTTATTGATGCTTTTTATGTGAATTCTAGTATTTTTAAAATTTTCTATTTATTTGTGACAGTATTGCCTTGTATAAGTTTTTTTTAATCACTTTATTTTTATATTTTCATTATAGCTTTGTTTTAGATTTGTCCTGTGAACATATCAGGGAGTTGAGTTTTGTTTTGATTACTAGATGACTTTTGTTAGCGACTATTAATATGATCATAGGCATTCTGTCCATTCATTATGTTGATAGCCTCCTAAAATACAGGCTTACTGCTATATTCCCAGAATAAATCTAATCTTTTTGAAGCATTATTCTTTGGTATCTGTCTAGATTCACTTTGTCCATTTTTTGTTAGAATTTTACATGTATATTCCTAAGTAAGAGTGAGCTCTCTCTACATTTCTGTTCTATACATTACTTTTATTACTTTTGTTAAGGTCTGGTATCCTACTCACGCTGGGGGATAATTTATATAACATTGGGATTATCAGTTTT
The DNA here is from genome assembly GCF_002201575.2 of Neomonachus schauinslandi. Taxonomy (NCBI): domain Eukaryota; kingdom Metazoa; phylum Chordata; class Mammalia; order Carnivora; family Phocidae; genus Neomonachus; species Neomonachus schauinslandi. The sequence goes on along the minus strand of NC_058416.1, from coordinate 29,173,669 downwards.
CCAATGGTTAGATTAAACAGCCGTGGAACTTTGGTACTAGGATAACTTTGGTTCTACAGTAACCTTTAGTATTAACCTTTCATTTTTCCATTATTTTTTCTTTCATTAACTTTCATTGTTGATTATTTTTATTATCTTTATACTGTCCTTTGACTTATGCATTGTATTCTTCCAAAACTCTTAGGATGAATTTATCGACATCCCTTAAAATTAATAAATTTTGAAAATAGTTTTACATGTTTCCTTCTGGCTGTGGTAAGATGTTTCAGCAGACATTTTGGGGTGTCTATTAAACACATTTTGGGGCGCTGGGTGGCTCAATCAGTTAAGCACCTGTCTTAGGCTCAGGTCATGATCCCGGAGTCCCCAGATCGAGCCCCGCATTGGGCTCCCTGCTCGGCAGAGAGTCTGTTTCTCCCTCTGCCCCTCACCCCACTCATGCTCTTTCTTACTCTTTCTCTCTCTCAAATAAATAAATAAAATCTTAAAAAAAAAAGAAGAAACACACATTCCTCCCTTATGCCCTTAACCCAGTTAAGTAATCCTAACTAATGTAATTAAACTATGGATCAAATTTACTTTACTTGTGTATAGTTTGCACTTGGGCATGGGACCAAATTCTGGGCAATGAGATGCGAATGGACGTCTATCGGGGGACTTTAGCAAAAGGTTTATTTGTTCTTATAAACAAATGCTGAAAGAAATGGTCTCTTCATCCAGTGGGTGCTGGCACATTTGAATACAATACCTGGAAATAAGGCAGACCTCTTGCAAACTTGTGAGAGTGAGAGAGAGAGAGAACTGAGAATGAATCCTATAAACCAAGAATGGCGTGGCAGATCAATCCGAAAAAACACAGCGCCCTGATGATATACTTAACAGCTGAAGTAATCCTTGAAGTGTCCCATCTCAGGATGCCTTGTTTTAGAGGATTATTATTAAAGCAATTTGATCCTGGGACCTCTGATACCTTTAACCAAATAATCATAACCAACATAGGAGAATTTATTTGCCTTTCCATAAATTTCTAGACTGTAATTTCAGTTTTGTCTTTTCTTTGGCTCCAAGAAGTATTCAGACAAAAAGTCCTTAATTTGTAAGAAATTAATATTTGAAAGATATTTTATATTAAGAATTAAATCAGGTTATGATCAGAGATTATAGACTATAAAAATTTTCTTCTTGAAAATGTTTTACTTATGGACAGGATGTGAATGATTCCTGTAAATATGTCCTAAATATAGGGAGAAATGTCTTTTCTTTTCTTGTAGGATCCAATGATGTACATATTGTATATTTGTGTATACCCACCCATAAAATCTAGTTTATTGACTGTATTATTCTATGCCTCTGTGCCCTCACTTATTTCTTGTCTATTATATCTGTGCAATTCTTGATTGTGGTGTAATAAAATCTTCTCCCATAATTGCATTTTTATCAAGGTCAATGTGCATTTCTAATATTTTGCTTTATATATTTAGCTGCTATCTTCCTGGTTCATGTAACTTTATGACTTTTATATCTTCTTCATAAATTGTTCCTTTTATCTTTGTGTAATGTCCTTCAGCATCCTCTTCAGTACTTATAACCTTAAATCCCACTTTCTTTTGTATTAAGTCTAATACTCCTGCTTTGTTTTGTTTACATTTGCCTAGAATATTCTTCTATCTCTTTGTTTTCAAACTTTTTTATTACATTGTTTAAAGTATTTTTACAAGCAATATATAGCCAAAAGCTTACATTTTATTCAGTCTGAGATTTCTGCCTACTTGAGATGAAAATGGAAACTGATACCACACTGTTTAATGTTACCACTTACTTTACTCTGCTATGCTCTCATTTTATTTTTCCTCATTTTAACTTATTTCATTTAGTTACTGTTCATTCTACTTTTCCCCTGTTAGATTGGAAATTTGACTGATTTATTGACTATTTGTTCCTGTAGTTGCTTTCCTTACTTTCCCTGCATTGTTAATCATGCTCATTTATACATTATTACATGTAACAAATGCTTTTTATTTTTTTCCCTATCAAGATCCTCATCCCTTACAGGAAAGTTTAGAATGCTTTTGTTTCCCCCACTCCTTGATATTTTATAACTCCTGGGTTCTGCTGAAATATTTTAGTACTTTTATATAACTATGTTATTACTATATTTTTCCTTGCCCTCTGTTTTTTCTATTTCACAAATCCATACTTACTAATTACATTGTATGTAATAATCTCTCATAATCAGTTTAGCTTTCACTATATTTATTGCAAAGCTCTTTGTCTATGATTTCCTGCTCATTTAATACTTCCTCTACATTGAGATTTCAGATTCGATTCATTTGGTGTTTAATGTTCCTCCTCAGGTCATTTCTTCTTATGGGAACTTGATGAATATATTCTCTGAATTTTTGCATATTCACACTAATTTTTTTTTGATCCAATAGGTTAATGATATCTTGTCCAGGGATAGGATTACAAGGTTCAAAGTCCTTTAATTCAATAGAGCATAAATGATCTTTCCACTATGCCTATCAGCACACTTTTTATGTAAAGACTTAGATAATAAAGAGTTTGGGCTCTGCAGACCAGTCTGTGTCTCTACTACTCAACTCTGTAGTCATAGCACAAAGGCAATCACAGACAATATATAAACAAGTAGGTGTACTATGATTCAGTAAAATTTTACAAAAACAGACGACAGTAGAATTTAGCCCATGAGCGATTTTTGCCAACCCTGTTTTAACTTCTACTCCAATGTCAGTCTGATTCCTTTTACCTTTGTAAATATTTTTTCCTTTTTTTAAAGATTTATTTATTGAGAGAGAGAGAGAGTGCGTGTGCACGCACACACAAGTTGGAGGAAAGGGAGGGGCAGAGACAGAGGGAGAGAGGTAATCCTCAAGCAGACTCCCTGCTGAGCACGGAGACTCATGCAGGGCTCAATCGCAGGACGCTGAGATCATGACCAGAGCCAAAACCAAGAGTCAGCCTCTCAACCAACTAAGCCACCCAGGCCAGGTACTCTATATTTTGTTCTTTAAAAAAGCAAAGAGTTTTTGCAAGATTTTTCTTTATTATTTGATTCAGAATACTGATAAGATATGGTAAGGCATGTGTTTTTTTATTTACTGCTGCTTTGAAATTAAGTGATATTTCAAACTGCACAATTTTTTCAGTTTAGGAAAACTATTTTCTATTATTTTGATAAACATTGTCTTCTTCCCCTGTTTAAATTTTTCTTCTTCAATATTGGGGAACTCCTATTATTGGCATTTTAGGGCTCCTGAATATCTGCCTTCCACATACTTTTTCCTCATGCTTTCCATCATTTTTTTTTCCTACATTTTCTTCTACTTGAACTTCTGGGTCATCCATTCATGTTTCATATGAGTTATCTCCAATCAATGTAATGCTGCATAATAAATAAAATCAATCACAAAACTTCAGTGGCATATAATACACACACACACTCACACACACATATTTATTCAGCTCTTAAGTTTGCAGTTCAGTGATGTAGGCTGGGCTCAGTTGGGTAGTTCCTCTGGTCTCACTTCTGTATGTCTGCAGGTCCTCTCGGAGTTGGCTGACCTAGGATGATCTTGGCTAGATGACTGGTGACTTGCTGTACTCTACACGCTGCATTTTCCAGGAGGCCATGTGCTCATAGTGAAGACAGAGGAGCAAAAGTACAAGTGCGAACACCTCAGGTTCTTGAGATCTCGATGCAGACCTGGCACACCATCACTCTCGCTTCATTCTGCTGGCCACCCAGAAGCTCAGCCTGGATTTCAGTGGTGAGAAAATAGATGCCCCTTATTTTCTGAGAGGGACAAATTCATGTGGTAAATGGCATAAATACAGAAAAAGAAGAACGGGGGACATTAATCAACCACATGTCTCAACACTTAAATTCATCTACTGAATATTTTTACTGTAAACTCCCATCCCAGTCTTCTGGCAGACTTTTCATGTGTTTGTCTAATTGTTTAATTTTCTAATTGATTCTCCATTAACACTTTATTTTTATTGTTTGATGTTCAAGAAAATGCCCATTTCTTACAGCAGTTTTATTATTTTAAGCTGTCTGCTCTGGATGCTATAACTGTTTTTCTCTCCAGTTCCTGGTTGTTTGTTTTTCCCCAGTGAGATTTTTATTCATTTTTTGGAGCCAGTGGCTGGAGAGGAAATACTGTGAGTAGTGGGAGGAAATACAGTAATCTTGGCCTTTGTTGAGAAGTGATTTGCCGGGTTACAATTTGCCATTTCCCTGTGAAGACACCAAACACTATGAATCTTCTCGGGAGCTACAGTTTTACATGGCCTAAACTCTCTCCAGCAATTGGAGTCAGATGCCTGACCGACAGTCTTTATTCCGGATTCCTGTGTGGCATATTGTAACTATTCAGGTCCTGGCATGGCTGGAAGCCAGCTTCCACTTCCGGATATAGCCTGACGCCAGAAGCTACCTGGATAGATGAGGTGGTTGGTTGTTTTATTGTTAGTAGGGAAGGAGAGCAGCAGAGATGCATGTTCTGGTCAATCTTAGAGGATTTCTTGAGTGACAGCATTTAACCACTGAGTAATATGTTTCTTTATACCATGGATCAGTGAATTTGATTCCAGAGGAGAGAATACAACCAGACATCCCAAGAAATGCTCAGTCATCGGAAACCCATGTTCTTGGAAGGACCCACTCAGGGGTTATCATTGCCCTTAACTGGTGATTAAAACAGTTATTAAGAGGTCTACCAATTAAGGACAATGATAAACCATTGGTGAGCCCATCTAGTAGGTGTCTGGACCTAATACACCACTCACACATTGTTTTAAAAAAAATAATAATTATCTGGAAGAATTTTATTTTAACAATGTCCTAAGCATGCTCACCACAAATATTTTGTCATGCAAACTATATCCACACAGTTCAGTACCTCTCAGCCATCATCTTTTACTGTTTCTCCAATAGACAAATGCCTTTTTAGTGTGATTTCATGGTTACAAAGAGACCAGTAACAGGTAGGTAGCTCTTTATGTAAGAGAAAACACAGGGAGTTTGACTACAGGTTCTTTTGGTCCTTCACCTTTTTAGCTACTGTCATAACCATTACTGTCCACCTTTGATTGTATCATTTCTCTAAATCTGCCTATTTTCTTTTTTTTTTAAAGATTTTATTTATTTGTCAGAGAGAGAGAGAGGGCACAAGCAGGAGGAGTGGCAGGCAGAGGGAGAGGGAGAAGCAGACTCCCCGCTGAGCAGGAAGCCCAATGTGGGACTCAATCCCAGGACCCCTGGGATCATTACCTGAGCTGAAGGCAGGCGCTTAACTGACTGAGCCACCCAGGCATCCCTAAATCAGCCTGTTTCTAATGATGACTCCACCATCTGCCAGAAGCTCATCTTACATGCATCTATCGCTTGTTATCTTTTACTAGTAATGGAGGAAGATAATCTTGATGCCTTATGTGAGCATTTGGTATGTTCACCATATCAAAGTAAAAAGTCACCTGACGCAGGGTAAGTGTGGGCCAGAGAATTGATTATGGCATCTGCCACGGTCTTATGCAGAACCAAACTTTTCTATCACTGACACACCACCCAAAGCTTAGAGAGAAGTATGGGGGGGGAAAAAGATAATTGAGTCTTATCAATCCCTGATGACATACCAATCAGAATTGTGTACATTTTTGTCTTTCACATTATTTCAAAATCTCAAATGTGCCCCTTGATTTTCTTTGCCTCAACATCCACTGATGCTTCTGGTTTTGGCTTGCATCTTAGATTGATTTTCATATTAATAGATAAATGTGGGTGTCTTCCCCGTTGACTAGGCTCCTGACATAGCTTTTTTCCTGCTGTACTTTCATTCTTTGTGAAACAAGATGTGCTGGCCCAGCTTTGCCTTCCATGCTACCTGATCTCAAACTAAGTTCAGTCTTTGGTTTGAAAATTCTGTATAATCATTGGCAACCCATAAGGGTGTTACTCCACAATGTGACACATAGTATAGCAGCAGTCCCCATAACGTATAGATATTTGTATCTTCCAGTGTGCCTACAAAAGGTTGTGTGAATACAAGAAACTATTTAAATACTTACTGAATGCATTCAGCTATTCTTCATGTATTTATAGAGACAATACATATTTTTTAAAAATTTACTGTCAAAAGTTTACAATCATATATTTACATATATTCACAAAACACACATTAACATTTGTAACTATACTAATTATAGAAGTAATTTGCTCTCAATATTAAAATTTAAAATATTTTCTGTATTTGTTTTTGTAACAAATTTACAAAATCAAAATCTTTGATTTTAAGGGTAATGTTGGAAATAATATTTCCTAAAAATATTTAATTGTTTTCAGTGTAATTTGGAAATTTATTGAACTTCATGTTTTAGTAGATAAATTTTAAATATCTTCCATGGACATTTGAAAACCATGTGTATTCTCTATTGGTAAGATATATAGTTTGAACCACTCATTGAATGAAGCTATTTGGGTAATCTCTATATTACTTATTTTTGTTGAATTAATCTGCCCTAAGTTAAAAATGTCATGTTAAAATTATTCAATTTTTAAATATATTTCTATCAGTTTTAATTTTCCATAGATATGGAAATATGGAAATAATATACAGTTTTGATAATTTTCAGAAAAAGATAAAATCATGACTCTCATACAGATATAAAACTGAGCATGTGTTTACTCATATGATATGAGATAATCAGGGAGATGCTATAATTCGTTCAAAGGACAAGTTAAAGATCACAAACTTTATATGGAGTAATATTGACAAGAATTGTAAATAAAGAAAACTTTTTCCACAGGGGTGGAGTGGGGGGAATCAAATACAATCACTAACAGACAGTATAGCATATGTACATCTCTCAGTTAATTACTGTTCACAAGAAGTCGCGAAATAGCTCAAAGACAATTAACTGGACTAGAACCTGATAACCTGATAATCTGATAAAGAGCATGTATAGCTTTCCACTGGAACATGTTATGACCTTGTTAACATCTATTAAGTAGAGCACAAGGTGTCCGATGATGAGCCAAAGTTCAACAAAAGACCACAAGAGAAATTGCCTCCAGAAGTGCCTCCACAAGTCCCCTCAAGGGGCCACATGGGGAGGTGAAGGCAGGGTGCAGGCAGAAAGAGAACAGGACCTCAGGTACATGCCTTTATTAGAGTCTGCTTATAGATGTGTTTTGGGGTTCCCAAGCTAAGGCTGGATTGGTCATTTCAAGCCAAAGTTAGGGAGGTTTTGGTAAGCTCCATGGGGGTCTTATCGAAGGAGCGCACAAGGGGAAGGCTCTGGGAGGCGGGAGAGACTATTGATCACAAGGGCTGATCACAAAGAAGTCATATTAGGAACCTGCATTTGCTTGTGATTCTGGAGCTCTGCATGTGGCACACATTTGTATGAAAGGGCTAGTGTCAGCTGAAGGTCCCCACAGGCCACTTGGCCAAACAAAATGGATGCTGATACAGCAATACCATGGAGTAGCTTAGCTAAATTCACAATAGAACACTTTTTTCCCCCTACAATCTACCCATTTTAAGTAAAAACAATTTTAAAAAAATTCTTGATCACAAAATAAGATTAATCTCATTAGGTTTGACCTGATTATTTATATTGGAGCAGCAAGAGTGTGAATTTGCCATATAAGTTCTCTTAAATTTGCTTTGCTGAATGTTTTCACAAGGAATATCAGATTGAACTTTTAAAAGCCATTTGAGACAAGAAAATCAAGGCAATTACTCACCACCAGATTTCATTGGCATCATTTAATAATTTAGGGACATTTCTTTCTTCTCCAGGTCCTCCATATTGTGAGTTTCCTATGCCTGCCAGGAGGGGACACTACTTACTCATCTGTAGGCTGGGATCCTGTAAACCAGGTAGGCACCTGGTCAGTTTTCCCATGATGGCTTCATAAATAAATCTTAATTCCTGTAAAGGATTTAGTCATTTCTGATTAAATGAGCATGTTTCTCAAATATGGCATCCCTTGATTAAATAACCAATGTTTCCAGTCAGGTCCGAGTAAAAAAGAGGACAGGTACTTACTGAACCTATGCAAAAGACCACATTGCCTTGAAAATAAAGATATTCAGTAAGTGTTTCCAAATTCTGGATGGGCTACACAGAGAGAATATAGTATCATTTATAAATGTTTTATTTCAGTTTATAACGCAGAGTCTACCAAATTGTAATGAGTTATACATAGAAGAGAAGAAAGAGAAAGGGCTTACTTTTATATCCCCCAAATAGAATATTAAAACAATATCATCAATATTCTAAACAAAACTACAATTATCCCTCAGTTCATTTAGTTCTATGTAATTAATTTTTGATCCCCTGCCTCTTGGGTCAGCAGTCTAATGAATTCAACTACTTCTCCACTGGAGTCCTGGAAATCCTGACTCAGCTCACTGATACTGTCCCAAAGTTGTTAAAGCGATACCATCAGAAGGCTGTATTCAAAGGTACCTTTTATAGTCCCTTTACATTTCCCAAGATACCTTGTTTGTTGAAGATAAAGCAATCTGGTCTGTAGTAGATTGTGAAAGCTTTCAGGAAAGCATCAGTATAAAACAAACAAACAAAAATCTGTAGATGACAAAAATTAATTAGTTAATTTATTGCTGATAATTTTCTTTTTTTAAGATTTTATTTTATTTATTTGACAGAGAGAGACACAGCGAGAGAGGGAACACAAGCAGGGGGGGGGTGGGAGAGGGAGAAGCAGACTTCCCGCTGAGCAGGGAGCCCGATGCGGGGCTCGATCCCAGGACCCTGGGATCATGACCTGAGCCGAAGGCAGACGCTTAACGACTGAGCCACCCAGGCACCCCTATTGCTGATAATTTTCAAATGTGAAAGATTGGATGGGAGTTCCTTATAAGAATAGTGCAACTGACAAGGGAATTTGGTTCCATGGAATGCAAAACAAGATAATAAAGTCAATTCCAAAGTAAGTTTTAGAATAATTATACACATAATGATTAACCTTATTTCAAAGAAGACAGTGAGCATGACATCTAATTTATAAAAAATGGATGAAATATATACATTGCAGAGAAAAAATATTGATATAACATATAATAATCCTGACACAATACACCATCACTATCCCAAGCATATAGTAAAATTATATCTAGAATAGATAAAAATTATCAAGTAATGAAATTCAGTAAGTCTGGAGTGAGTTCTAAGGAGCTGTATTGTCTAGAAAAAAAACTGTGTTTTCTTTCACACTACACTTCACTTCACTTCTGACACTAGATGTGATGTGTGGGTTTTGCCCACATCAAACAATTCTCTGACACCCGCTGGGTATTGTACAATTCAATTCGATTTGACCCTCTCTACCTAGAGTTAGCATCAGACCCCACAGGTTAAGAGATCAGTCCCACAAGCCTACTCCCACTTCAGACACCAATTGCAAGTCCCAAGTTGTTACCTGTACTTCTGACCTACAAGATAGAAATCAGGGTTTCCATGAACCCCTCCTTTGATTCAAAACACTTGCCTACATTTACTGGTTTATTAGAGAGGATATAATAAAGGATACAGGTCAGCAGCCAGGTGAAGAGATATATAGCATAAGGTATAGGGAAGGGGCATGGAGCTTCTATGCCATCTACCCAGTGCCATCCTCCCAGCACCAACATGCATTCAATAACCTGGAAGCTCCCTGAACTACCAATTTTGGGGATTTTTATGGAGGCTTCATCTTGTAGGTAAGATTGATTATAAAGTCTATTTCCAGCCTTTCACCTCCGTCTGGAAAATGGTGGCGTGTGGCTGAAAGTCCCAAGCTTTTTTTGGGGGGGGGAGAAAGAGAGAGAGTGCAGTGGGGGGGGGGGAGAAGAAGAGGGGGAGGGAGAGAATCTTAAGCAGGCTCCACACCCAGTGCAGAGCCTGATGGGCAAGGCTTGATCTCACAACCCTGAGATCATGACCTAAGCAGAAATCAAGAGTCAGCGCTTAACCAACTGAGCCACCCAGGTACCCCTGAAAGTCTCAAGCTTCTAATCATGGCTTGGTTTTTCTAGTGACCTGTCCACACCCAGGAGCCCCCTAAGATTTGCCTCATTAGAACAAGAGATGCTCCCATCACCCAGGAAACTATAAGGGATTTAGGAATTCTGTGTCAGAAACTCCTATCACTTGTAAAATTACAAGAGTTTTAGGAGCTCTATGTCAGGAACTGGGGTCAAAAACCAATGTATGTATTTTTTTATTATTCCACAATATATTAATAAAACTCATAGGTAAGTAATGTCAATTCCCAATTGAAAATCACCAGCCTGGAATATAGTGGATTCAAATTAAAGAAGTAAAGATGCGGGACGCCTGGGTGGCTCAGTCGTTGAGTGTCTGCCTTTGGCTCAGGTCATGATCCCAGGGTCCTGGGATCAAGTCCCACATCGGGCTCCTTGCTCAGTGAGGAGCCTGCCTCTCCCTCTCCCTCTGCTGCTCCCCCTGCTTGTGCTCTCTCTCTCTCTGACAAATAAATAAAAAATCTTAAAAAAAAAAAAAAAGAAGTAAAGGTGCAATCAAATTAACGTTTAAAGAAAGACAACTGAAATTTGACTGATAGCTGTGCCATTTTTGTCTAATATCAATGCAAAACAGCAACAGGATTCTGATAAATAGAAACATGTCAGGGACAGTGAAAGCATTGACAATTATGTAGACACTTCTCATATACAATTTCTGAAATATTTGTATTGATAATATTTTACCATTACAAATTTAACCTAGGCGATGCTAAGCATTTCTTTTATTTTTTTCATGAAGTATTTTTTTTAAAATTTCAGTATGGTTGACATACAATATTACATTAGTTTCAGGTGTACAACTTAGTGACTTGACAAGTTTATGGAGTATGAGTATGATACATTCCCCGCATGTGTAGCTACCATCTGTCCTGTTACATTGCTATTAAGCATTTCGTGATATGATGCTTCTCATGTAACTCATCAATAGCAACATATCGAGTAAACCAAATTATTTCTAGTACCTCTGTTTTTACAAGGTGAAAGGACACAACTTTTGATTTTCCAGAGGCTCTTTGTGAAATTTCATAGATAGTTCTAGGTGCAAAAGATATCCTGAAAGTTTTATTCTACTTTATTTCATTTTACATTTAGGATTCAATTTGGGAAAGGAAAAAAATCAAAATTGTCAGAAGATTTTAACACCTGAGATAGGAATCAGACCATGGGTGCATGGAAACAATAGCTGGCTCACTTCAAAGTGGCAACAAAATATTTTTAAAACCATGGAAGATAGTATGATTGTAAAGAACCTTAGCTTTTTATTCAGTGAGAAAATGGTTTTCTTACATAATCAGAGATATGGTAACATCAACAAAAGCCATAGAAGGTTATTTTGGTAAGACATTGAATCTTTGTCATCTAGACAGATTACATACAAAGGAGAAAAAAAAAAAAGAATCCTTTTGGTGGAAGCAATCAACCCTAAACAAACAAAAAAACAAGCCCGTCAAAAAGTGAGCACACTTTGCTAAGATTTTAACACAAGTCATAGCTTTTCAAACTCAGGTATTACAAATCATTGCAAAGTAAATTCATTTAAAAATTTTGTACTGCATTATGCTCTTTTGTATTCTGGAACAAACAGACATTTTACCCTAGGATCAATTGCAGGGTAGCCACAAGTTGAAAATAAATTTCTTAATATTGCTAAGTTGTTGACATGCAATGCATTCATCCTGGTTAGCTTCAAATGAACCAATAAATAAATATTTAAAAGTTTTCTGTTTCAATTTTCAATATGGTACATGTCAATAATTATAACCTACAAAAACTCTCTTTGTGTCCTCGATAAGGTTAAAGAGTGTGAAGGGGTCTGGAGATTAAACAACAACCCACTCCTTTAGGACAAAACTGCTCTTTCCTTGAAAAATAGAAATACACACACAATTATTTTTCTCTGAAACTTTTGTTCCTAAGCAGAGACTTTTAACCAAAGCTAACTTTTATGTCACAGAGAGAACTATGGATAACCATGAATGTTACACATTAGCATCCTGACAGCCCAGCAGAGCTCATGGATACACATGGAATAGTCGGGCTTCATACAACTTCTCAAAGTAGCAACAATGAAGGTGCCTAGGTGGCTTAGTCGGTTAAGTGTCTGCCTTTGGCTCAGGTCATGATCCCAGAGTCCTGGGATCAAGTCCCGCATTGGGCTCCCTGCTCAGTGGGGAGTTGCTTCTCCCACTCACCCTCTACCCCTCCCCCCTGCTTGTACTCTCTCTCTAGCTTTCTCTCTCAAATAAATAAAAAAAAAATCTTTAAAAAGAGTAGCAACAATGAATATGTTCATTAACAGATTCAGATATCTAGTCTCACTATGTTATATGAGAATAAGAATCAAAAATCTACAAATTTAAAAGTGTTGCTTAGTAATCTATGTTTCAGTATTCTATTTTAGTGAGAAGTGATCCAGATATTAAATGAATATCTATGTTAATTAACTCAAATTAATATCAGTGTAATGTTTCAAGTTACCTAAAGATCTTGGAAATTATCTTTAAGCTGACATACTAAAAACATAACTGCAGTAGAACTGAAATTTTGTCAGAATAGTCAATGTGGTTAAACACAAATTTAAATTTTTCATAATCTTAAACATCAAATAATAAAGAGAAATAAAAGAAATAATAAAATAAAAAACCATAGCACAGCCCTTGTTGAGGTCAGTGGGGGAGGAGTGGCTGCCCCAAGTTGGGTCCTTGCCTGGATTTTGACACAGCAACTTCCTGTAGTGAGCACTTTGTATGAATCGTGGACTTCCTGTTCTCAAGGCACAGGTATTTATTCTGTAATCTGTCTAGAGCACACACCGAAATCCAACCTTCTAATAAACATAATGGCACAGTCCCCCCCCCCAAAAAAAGTAATGTTAACTTATTTGATGAGTAAACCTGTGTAAGTTTAAAAAGAAAATACTCAATGGAATAAAAACATAGGATCATATTACATTTAACAATGATAAGTCAGAGAAAATATAATTGTTTTTGTTAAATTAGTCTCAGTTGCCAAAGATTTACCTAAATTATGCAAATGTGGATTCTTAAAACATTTTTGAGTTTGTTTTTATAAAAAATATGTTTAAAACCTAGCACATTAAAAGTATTAGAAGGTCAATTTCCTTATTTGGGGGAACTCTAGTAAATTTAGTTGTACAGAACTCCTTAAAGAGGCTATATAATCTTAATAATATCATCCAGAAGTAGAAAAATATTACACACACAAAGGCCCTTCTGAACTACAGACATATAGACATAAATAGAGAAAACTTTTAACTTTAATTCAAGAGTTAACACAAATTACAGAATTCACCAGTGTGTATCAGAGAGCTCTTCCCTTCCCAATGGGTGGAAATTCTTAATTGATTTGGTCTCAAGATAGACAAATAAATAGGAAAGACTAACAGATTCTCTGATATCTCTCACCCAGAGACAAGATCTCTGTAAACCATTAACCTCTTTACAGAGATCACCAAATGGTCAGACCATAAAACTCACTGGGGAATAATTTGTCAGCTGTAGACAAACTAAATACAAACCAAAGCACAACTAGCATAGAGCAAAATTAAAACTAGAAAAACAGAAAGCAAAGTTCTATAGTCACTCTGATTTCATCTCAAGGAGCCAAGAAAGATGCATCTGGGTTTAAATAATCCAAGAGTTGCACTTTGCTGGCAACAAAGTTTATCTGACTTTGGTAAATAAAACCATTGGATAACTCAGTAGAAATCCCATAAAACTGTTAAAAGGTAATTTTCAGGCAAAGGTAAAATCACAACTTTCTTAATCAGACACCTACAGAAGGCATGGTTCTGGGTAACCATAGACTCACTACTTGAGAACATGTCAGTCATACTAGAGAGTACAATAGGATTGAATGCCTGTTCCTAACTGTGCTGCAGAAAGTGGGCAAAAGAAGAGAATGAGCCCAGGCTTCAAATTCCCAGTTCAAGATCTTTATAAATAACCTGAAAAACTTTCTATCTGAAAAACAAAACAAAACAAATAACCTCACCCAAATCTTTATCTCCTGGAGCTTCATGGCTGGGATTTCTAAAAAACAAACCCAGAGTCTCATACTGTGAGTGATTGAATTCCAACTCAAACTGAATCCTCAATTTATCAGAGTATCTTTTGTTAAAGCAAGTAAATTGTTGGGAAAGAATGAGGTCCTGATCGTTGGAATAGGGGCAGGTGGGGAAATCCTAAGGAAGCTGTAAATCTTGAACCCCTAAACTCTGCTGAGTCCTCTTTGCCAATAGATACACTCCTTTTATCCCTACCTGAGGAGGTTAGCCTTCCTTTGCCTGAAAAACCTACCATGGCCTCCCCTGAGTTAGATGCCTTGTAAGACACTGCTGATTTTCCTTGAGGCCTCCGCTGGCATCTCATCTCTCTGCTTCTAGATCTATATCTAGACTTAAGTCCTAGAGGCCACAAAGGTTGTGTGACCCACATCAAAAGCGCACTGTATATGAAAAAAATGCATCATTGTTCCAATGTATACAAAAATATGAAGAATATGTATGGAGATGGATTTTAAGGGTGTGGTGATGGATGATAAGGATGCTAATGGTGGAAGGAACATAAAGTTGCATCATATTTAATTTTTTGGTATGAGCCTGAGAAGAGATTCTGGATACAAAGTTTTAGTTTAATAGGTTTTAAAAGGGCTCTATTAGTTTGATTGGCTAACACATGAACCTGAAGGTAACCTACACCAAAAGTTGAAATGCTAGAAGTTCTTTGTTATGTTATAGAGGGAGGTATCCAAAACCTTGGGGAGATTGGAATATTAGAGTAGATTTAGCATGTAAGATCCACTTATCAACCCTGGGAGGGTTGGAGGGTTCAGGGGACATATGTTTCACCACTATGAGAAATGAATTTATGGAGGAAGACCCACATCTTTTTTTTTTTAAAGATTTTATTTTTAAGTAATCTCTGCACCCAATGTGGGGCTTTACTCACAACCCTGAGACCAAGGGTCACATGCTCCACCAACTGAGCCAGCCAGGTGCCCCATGGGAGCCCCACATCTTTGAAGATCTCTATGAATGAATTTCTCTGTAGGTCAGAAATTATAGTGGGACAGCTACCATCAGTCCCTAAATGGAATGGGGATAATTGGATCCCAGGGTGGCAGGAGCCCAGTGGTAGCGCATAATTGCCAAAGACAAGGTAGATGTGGCTACTATAATGGACGCCAGAGTCAAAGCAAGTAATCAGAATAGTCTGACTTGTAGAAACTTACAGTATTTGGCTGGTTGATCATGGTGTCCCAAGCAAAGAAATAAATGGCCAATTTATTCCTACCTGATATATCTAAGAGAAAGGGTTCTAGGTTGTGAACTCAACTTGAATTACCAAAGCAGAGAGTCACTGCCCCTCAATCAATTCTCAGACTTGAGAAAGTTTAAACAAAAGAACCCCTAGAAGGAAGGAGGGGCCAGGTCCCCTCAAGGAAGGACCCTGCTATATTGACAAAAATATATACTGTTGATCTTACTTTCACCTTTCCCCAAAGAAGTTTAGTGTCATTTACCAAAGTGATTATGTTTTGGGGAAAGGAAAACAATTCCCCCAGTCCCAATACATAATTGGAATATATATACTCAACAACTGACATAATCCCACATAGGCTCCCTGACCTGTGGAATAAGAGCTTTAATGATAAGAAAGACCTGCCTCAACTTCTAAAAAGAGAGAGCCGTCACATAATGGGATTCTTTGGATTTGTGAGGCCACTTTTGTGAGTGATTTGAAAAACTGCAAGTTCTGAATATGCCCAGAATAAAAGAAGGCTCTACAAGGCCAGGCCTCCCTAAAATGGCTCTGCCACTTAGGCCATATGACTTAGCAGATCCAGTGGTGCTTGAAGTGCCAGTGGCAGATGGGTATGATGTTTGGAGCCTTTGCAGGGCCCTAAAAATAAATTATATCTCAGACTCCTAGAATTTTGGAGTAAAATTCTGTTATCTTGGGTGGATAACTATTTTCCTTTTGAGAAGGAGCTTTTGGCTTACTATTAGAGCTTACTACAGACTGAACACTTAACCATGGACCACCAAGTTACCATATGAACTGAACTGCCCATCGTGAATTACATGTGGTCTGACCCAGTAAGCCATAACGATGGGCATGCACAGCAGCACTCCATCATCAAATAGAAACAGTATATATGAGTTGAGCTTAAGCAAGCACTGAAGGCACAAGTAAATTGCATGAGGAAGTGACCCAAATGCCTGTGACCTCTACTTCTGCTGCATTACTGTCTCTCCAAACCTATACTTATGACCATATGGGGAGTTCCCTATGAATAACTGATGGAGAAATAGGAAACTAGATGCTGGTTTATAGATGGTTCTGCACACTACTCAGACACTATCTAAAAATGGACAGCTATATCACTGCAACCACTTTCTGGACATCCCTAAAGGATATTGGTGAAGGAAAATCCCCTCAGTTGACAGATCTTTCAACAATGCACCCGAGGTTTATTTTTCCTGGAGGAAGAAAAGACCATAGGTATGACTCTATGTCAACATGTATTCTGTGGCCAGTGATTTGGCTGACTGGCAAGGGACTTGAAAAAAGACAACAAATAAATTATTGACAAGGAGGTCTTGGGAAAAGTGTGAATAGATCTCTTTGAATAGGAAATGATATGAAGAAATTTCTGTCCCATGTGAATGCTCATGAAAGGGTAGCCCCAGCAGGGGATGGTTTAATAATGAAGTGCATAGAATAACCTATTCTGAGATCCCAGTCAGCTTCTTTCCCCAGCTACTTGTATCATTGTCCAGTTGGTTCATGAACAAAATGACTGTGGTGGTAGGGATGGAGGCTATGCATGGTCTCAGAACATTTACTTCCACCCACCAGGGCTGACCTCACTACATTCACTGCTACTCAGACATTGCTGAGTATTCAAACTGACAGCAACAGAAACCAGGACTTAGTCCCTGAAATGGCACTATTCCCAGGTAAGTGGCAGATTGGTTACATTAGAATGCATCTATCATGGAGGAGGCAGTATTTTCTCTTAATGGAATAGACACTGACTCTGGATGGGCACTGTGTCATGTTCTTTTTTGTATAAATCAAGGTCTAGCACTATGCCTGTTACATAGTAGGTAGTCAAGTACTGTATTCTGCCTTTGGCTGCATAAGAGAATGGAGAGCTCAATATTTTCATCTTTAATATATAGGCTGCCAAAGCTGCTTATAAATATTCTTCATTATATAGTAGTTGTTTCCATCTTACTTTTTTACCCTTCTTTTCTCTCCCCCTTGCAACTCCATTTTGCAGTAAATTTGGATTTCCTCTGTATTTTCTATTGGGAAAATGCTTAATCAATCACAATATAACAGACTGAGCAATGAAATAATCTAGGGGCACCTGGGTGGCTCTGTCCGTTAGGCATCCAACTCTTAGTTTTGGCTCAGATCATGATCTCAGGGTTGTGAGATGGAGCCCCAAGTTGGGCTCTGCACTCAGCACAGACTCTGCTTGAGATTCTCTGCCTCTCCCTCTGCCCCTCCCCCACTCAGTCTCTCTCTCTCTCTCTCTCTCTCTCTCTGATAAATAAATAAAAATCTAAAAAGAGAAGAAAATAGTCTAATAATACCATTTAACATTTTTGGATATTTACTGTCTTTTTTTTTGTGAATTCATTTAATCTTTTTCTAAATGACTTAGTATTTAGTTTCCTCAGTTTTCTAGCTGACTGGTCTGCCTTCATTAATTAGTCCATTTATTCCACAGCCTTTGAATACTGATTTTGTGGCAGATGCTGTCCTCAATTCGGAGAGCGCAGCACCTAACAGTGTTCAGTGCAAGGTCCCTGTCCCATTCCACATTGCCATATTCATTTCTTGTACTGTCCCCCATGAAGCCTCTGATCCAGGTACTATTTGTGTGTGTGTGTGTGTGTGTGTGTGTCTAAGCAGATAGAATTCAAGGCTGCTTAGATTATTCTTTATTTAATAGAAGTCTTCATCGTGGCTACATTCTGAAGAATATTCCTTAATAGATAATAAGCATGTTACTTTATTGTTAAAAGAAAAAGCTCTGCATGTATATAATAATGGTTTTTAATTATAATCAGAATTGTCTGCCAAGCATTTATCAATACAGTCCTTGGATATATAAAAAGCTAAAGGGAAAAGCAGAGAATCTTCAAGAGAGTAAAAGAAATAATCATTAGATGTTATTAGATCAAAGACCATGGGAAACTCATTCTTTGTATAATAGCTGATGTTTCAAACACATATTGATTCACCTTTGTAACAATTATGTTAGATGCAGGGGCAGGGGCAAGTCCAGGAATAGAGAAACAACAAATCTCAGGCATCTCTTCATGCCTCAAAAGACACATAAGTGCCAAATGTTCACACTTGGATGGGCAATCTGCTCTCCAAGTGGCTGGAGGGGGAGCTGTGCTTTGATATACCCAGGCTTATGTGTTTTGTTTCATCATTCATGGCAAAATATCTGATGTTAATGTTTCTGTTGCTTACCTTCAGCTCTTCAAATTAGTATTAGCTATATCACAGATCCTTTCCCTTTGGATGCTTAGCCTCTTTAGACAAGCTCACTACAGAAGCCATCCTTCCTACATTATTTATTAAAGCATGATAAGGTGAAGTAATTACATTATCAGATATCTCTGTCGTATTTGAGCAATAAGGCACCATAATAATAGTATAAGACATCTTGGAAGGAGGGTATAATTACCACAAGGCAATCACACTCCTGGGGATTATAGGAGCTTGGATACATGTCTTCCCTTATAATGCCCTAAGGATGTGATTATCTCAAGAAGAGAGAGAGAAAGAAAGAGAGAAACCCAATGAATAATGTTGTATTCTGCTCTACAAAATTTATAGGAAAGGGCAAGAGTGTATTTCATATGGGGATGTGATGTGGCAGTTTAGAATATTTGAACAGCAGTTTCAAATGAGCTGAACTATTCATAGAAGTTAACCTGTCTCTTCAGAAAGCAAGTAGGCCACTCTAAGTCATTTTGTAAAGCCAGATTGGGCTTAGAAATGCATTACATTTTTAGCATGCTTTAAATGTTAAGAAAGTGGTTTGATGGAGCTACTAATTTCTAGCTGGCTCAGGGCATCAGGCTTTCTATTCTCTTGCTAGCTGGTAAGGTGTGGACTCATCAGTCAGGCTGCTATTGACATTTCTTGCCTGGTGGCACCAAAATGGAAAACAAAGAGGTGTTTTTAAATTATCCCACCAAATCTGAGGAAACCATGTTTCAGTTGTGGTTAAATTGAATTTCCAGGCTGAAAGAAAAATAAAGAATGAGTAAAGCAAATGTCAACCAGCCTGGGGTCACATCTACATCCTGAATGCTCTGGGAGAACTCAACCAAGTCTTTTATAACTAAGCCAATTTAAGAATTTTCTGATCTACAAGAATTGAAAATAAATATTTCCAAAAATTTGCATTAAGGTTATTTTCTGAAGAATATTCTTCAGAGAGACAAGATAGAATAATTAAACCTAAGACAAATTATTGGAATTAACTTTTAAACCTTACTGCAAAGTATTTTAACCAGCAAAAGCTAGAACCTTCTGTAACAAAAAAATATTCAGATAAAAAATGGAAATTCTGTTAAACACAGGCTTTCAATCAAATAACCTGAAACATCTGGATAGACAGAAATATCTAGCTGTTGACTGATGACTTCATTCTGGAGACATGTTCTGTGACACCAACACACCTGACAAGAAGGTAATTGTTTTACTGCACTATTTTTGTTTGGAATACTTTATAAAATTTTGATGTCTAAAATCACATAAAAATTCAGGAGCTTTATTGAGTTGACTTATTTAAGTGTCATCTAGATTCAGATATCATGTGGGTTTGGCATCATGTGATATCACTCAGAATCATACTTATCTATTATGTATAAAGTATGGGTTCATTGAACAGTGAAAAAAGAGAAATTGGAGCACAGGGAATCATAAACAAGGGAGAGTCATTAAATCTCTGTGATTGAAGAGTTTCAGCTGTGATGAGATCTCATTTCTGGTGTATTTGGGTCTTGAACGAGGTGCTGAGAACACAGTAGGAAATTAGACATTGCCCTTGCCCTCAAGAAGATCAACATCCTATTTATTTCTCTTTTATTTTTAGTTCTCACTGCATGTCAAATTTCTTTACATGAATAAATTCATCTAATTTTCACAACAAGTCTATGCCATAGGTATTACTATCTTCATTTCAAAGGTGAAGGAACTGAGGTAGAGAGAGTCGAAGTAATGTGTTCAAGGTTGCAAAACCCACAAGTCAAAGATGGGACTTTGAACTGACCCATGTGGATCTGGAACTCATATTTTAACCACATATACCTGTACTGCTTCTAGCTGAAGAACAAATGTGTGAATTAAGAAGAGAACTAAATTGTTTCAGGTGTGTGATAAACATATGTAAAAGACACAATGGGGAACCTACACTCAATTTTATAGTGAGGGAATGGAGAACCAGACTTTATAAAGGAGATGATTATATTTCCTTGAATCACCATTTACAAAATTGGTAGATAGAGGATAGGAAAATACACAGTTTTGACTTCAGTATGACATTTCATTTAAAACAGATTAATAGTATCATCACACGAGTAAATATAGTTGTGTGTCATGGCCCTAAGCCTCTACTTTCTGATGAGTGGATGATATAAAAACTGAAAGTTTACTGTGCACTACCAGAATCCTTTCCACTAAGGATTATTATAAAAAGGGAATCACAGACCAGCTATAAATTCTGAGAATTTACAACCAAGACAACTCAGGAATGTGTCATAGGGTGCACTATATTTTTTAATGATGGATTTCTGCACAATAGAGTCAGATGCAAAGGTTAATAAATGGTGTAAAATTAACTGTGGACCTTCATATTAGGGGCAAGAAAAGGTACTTTTTCATTTATGCATTGAATAAAGAATATGTGCTGCTATGTATATCATGTTAAATACTCTAAGTGAAACTGGGATAAAGGTCCATAAAGGCCTTAAAATTATTAATTCCCCATTTTAGAGGCCAAAGAAATGAGGACAGAGTTGGGATGGAGGATATTTTGAAAGGGTTAATTAGAACCAGGCTTGCCCTACTGAAATGAGAAGAGGGTTTAAGAAGGGGGTGGAATGTCAACATTGTCACTTGCTGAAGAAAGGGAAATGAAAGTCCAGAATATGCTGTGGTGATTGAGTGGTGAACAATCTACACAAAAACTTCCAGGATATCTGTAGTGCAGAATCCAGATCATAATACTTAATTGATGCAGTGGGGCTGACTCTCAGGAAAGAATGGCTATCCCAGGGCAATGGTTTTGTGAAAAATGTTGAACAAAGAAATTCAGCTGGATTTGACTTCCTTGGATTACTGAATAAATAAATGGGTAACTTAAATCTATATCAGTGTTTTTTTACAAGCATAATTTTTTCTTTTTTTTTAAGATTTTATTTATTTATTCGTCAGAGAGAGAGAACAAGAGAGCACAAGTAGGGGGGCCATCAGGCAAAGGGAGAAGCAGGCTCCCTGCTGAGCAAGAAGCCCGATGTGGGACTCGATCCCAGGACCATGGGATCATGACCTGAGCCAAAGGCAGATGCTTAACCGACTGAGCCACCCAGGCGTCCCAACAAGCTTAATTTCTAAAAGGAGAATTCTGAAGGATAAATTCTTTTCTTCCCTTCAGATTCCAGTAAGAGATCTTTTATCATGATTACATGACTGTACACATTTCCGGGTAAATTAAGATACTTAGTAGACTGTATTTGGGGGGGGGGGGGGGGGGGGGAACTACCTTCTGTAAGCTGTAATAAGAGAAATGATCATTCCAAAAATATATTAAGTATTCATAATATGTAAGACTAAGTGCTAAGTTTTATGAGAAATATGAAGATGCTTACTTACTTCTAAGATTTATTTCCTGTACACCCTTACAATGAAGTTGTGGCCACTGGTGGTCTCAGCTTAATACAGGCATCTTCTATTATATCCCTACCTGTTGTGCATAGCCTTTGTGTTCGGTGCCCCATGGAGCAAAGACCAAAGCTCACTTGCACCAGGGTTCATGTTAAGCAAGTGCCTCACTCTTTCAGATTTGCAATACTTATTTTTTGTGGGCTCCTAAATTTTTCTTACTTTTTAGCCAGCTCATGGATAGCAGTTCATCCAAAAATTTTAATTGTTTTGAGAGTGAAGATGACCCAGTTAACTAGTTACCCATGATATGTTAAACAGAAACCCATGCTAACATTCTTAAATTTAATTGAAATGTTTGTTACTTGGAGTTCGCAGAGATTAATGCACATCCTTATTTATTTGAAATTCTGCCTATCTACCCATCATCTATCTATCCGTCCCATCTATCTACCTACTTAGCCAGCATTCCAACTCTTTGTTAACAAGAGAATGGGAAAGAAGGGCAGAAGATAGTCCTAGATCATCTCAAATTAAGGCTAAAACAAAACTAAATTTTTGAACAAACATTCTTTATGTAAATGGAATTAATTAAAGTGACATGCAATATTTTGGAATACAATAAAGTCTCAAGACTTATTAAGGTTACAAGTACACAAATAATAGGACAATAATCAAGGAACAAAAAATATCACATAAATTGCTTGATTAAAAAATGGCTAAGAACATAATATATGTTAGAATATGCTAAAATTCTCCATCTTTGTAAATAATAGCCTGATAAATAATGAGAAATACAGCAGTAAACCAAATATCAATGTCTATTTCAGGCCTTATTTTTTTTTCTCGGTAACCTCCAGCAGCTCAGTCTTTTTTCCCCACAAGGAAGAGCACTAGAAGTCAGACAGTTCCACACTTCCAGAAGCCAGAGTCCTCTGAAAGTACAATCCAAAATATAGTCCCCTCTAGGATAATACTCTTTAAGATTCAAGAGCCAGAAAAGAATTTTATGAATTTCTGCTAAGCAGATAGGAAATACATCCAATCATCCTTCTTCTTTACCCCCTGAAAGATGATAGGAGAGAGGAGAAAGTACAGAAATCTCATTGTGATATAAACATTAAGGAAGATTTTTGGTGTCCATTCAGGGGAATTTTAAATATTTGAATATTTTTATTACATTTATTAGCACTTGGCTTAGTTTATTGATTAAATTCCTTTTAATTTGGGGGTTTATTATTTTGCCTTGTTAAATATATATGCAAAATTAGATATTGGTAATGGATTGTAAAGTTTTCACTGTAATTGTACTAACTAAAGATTAGACAACATCTCTAGGGCTGGATGTTTAAACAGATGCCCAGACACAATTCCTGTTATGACTTTGTACCCAATGTCTTTTTTCTTTTTCCTTTTTTTTTATTATGTTATGTTAATCACCATACATTACATCATTAGTTTTTGATATACTGTTCCATGATTCATTTTTTGCATATAACACCCAATTCTCAATTCAGTATGTGCCCTCTTTAATACCCATCACCAGGCTAACCCATCCACCCACCCCCTCCCCTCTAGAACCCTCAGTTTGTTTTTCAGAGTCCATCATCTCTCATGGTTCATCTCCCCCTCCGAGTTGCCCCCCTTCATTTTTCCCTTCCTGCTATCTTCTTCTTTTTTTTTTTTTTTTAACATATAATGTGTTGTTTCAGAGGTACAGGTCTGTGATTCAACAGTCTTACACAATTCACAGCGCTCACCATAGCACATATCCTCCCCAATGTCTATCACCCAGCCACCCCATCCCTCCCACCCCCAACCACTCCAGCAACCCTCCGTTTGTTTCCTGAGATTAAGAATTCCTCATATCAGCGAGATCATATGATACATGTCTTTCTCTGACTGACTTATTTTGCTCAGCATGATACCCTCTAGTTCCATCCATGTCATTGCAAATGGCAAGGTTTCATTCTTTTTGATGGCTGCATAATATTCCACTGTATAAATAAACCACATCTTCTTTATCTATTCATCTGTCGATGGACATCTTGGCTCTTTCCATAGTTTGGCTACCGTGGACATTGCTGCTCTAAACATTGGGGTGCACATACCCCTTTGGAACCCTACACCTGTATCTTTGGGGTAAATACCCAGTAATGCAATTGCTGGGTCATATGGTAGCTCTATTTTCAAATTTTGAGGAACCTCCATACTGTTTTCCAGAGTGGCTGCACCAGCTTGCATTCCCACCAACAGTGTAGGAGGGTTCCCCTTCCTCCACATCCCCACCAACATCTGTCATTTCCTGAGTTGTTAATTTTAGCCATTCTGACTGGAGTGAGGTGGATCTCATTGAGGTTTTGATTTGGATTTCCCTGATGCCAAGTGATGTTGTGCACTTTTTCATGTGTCTGTTGGCCATTTGGATATCTTCTTTGCAGAAATGTCTGTTCATATCTTCTGCCCATTCCTTAACTGGATCATTTGTCCTTTGGGTGTTGAGTTTGATAAGTTTTTTATAAATTTTGGATACTAGCCCTTTATCTGATATGTCATTTGCAAATATCTTCTCCCATTCTGTCAGTTGTCTTTTGGTTTATTTGACTGTTTCTTTTGCTGTGCAAAAGCTTTTTATCTTGATGAGGTCCCAATAGTTCATGTTTGCCCTTGCTTTCCTTGCCTTTGGCGATGTTTCTAGGAAGAAGTTGCTGTGGCTGAGGTCGAAGAGGTTGCTGCCTGTGTTCTCCTTTAGGATTTTGATGGACTCCTGTCTCACATTGAGGTCTTTCAACCATTTGGAGTCTATTTTTGTGTGTGGTGTAAGGAAATGGTCCAGTTTCATTCCTCTGCATGTGGCTGTCCGATTTTCCCAACACCATTTGTTGAAGAGACTGTCTTTTTTGCATTGGACATTCTTTCCTGCTTTGTCGAAGATGAGTTGGCCATACACTTGAGGGTCCATTTCTGGGCTCTCTATTCTGTTCCATTGATCTATGTGTCTGTTTTTGTGCCAGTACCATACTGTCTTGATGATGACAGCTTTGTAATAGAGCTTGAAGTCTGGAATTGTGATGCCACTGGCTTTGCTTTTCTTTTTCCACATTCCTCTGGCTATTTGGGGTCTTTTCTGGTTCCATACAAATTTTAGGATGATTTGTTCCATTTCTTTGAAAAAAGTGGATGCTATTTTGATAGGGATTGCATTAAATGTGTAGATTGCTCTAGGTAGCATTGACATCTTCACAATATTTGTTCTTCCAATCCATAAGCATGGAATGTTTTTCCATTTCTTTGTGTCTTCCTCAATTTCTTTCATGAGAATTTTATAGTTTTCTGAGTACAGATCCTTTGCCTCTTTGGTTAGATTTATTCCTAGGTATCTTATGGTTTGGGGTGCAATTTTAAATGAGATCGACTCCTTAATTTCTCTTTCTTCTTTCTTGTTGTTGGTGTATAGGAATGCCACTGATTTCTGTGCATTGATTTTATATCCTGCCACTTTACTGAATTCCTGTATGAGTTCTAGCAGTTTTGGGGTGGAGTCTTTTGGGTTTTCCACATAAAGTATCATATCATCTGCAAAGAGTGAGAGTTTGACTTCTTCTTTGCCGATTTGGATGCCTTTGATTTCTTTTTGTTGTCTGATTGCTGTGGCTAGGACTTCTAATACTATGTTGAATAGCAGTGGTGATAGTGGACATCCCTGCCGCATTCCTGACCTTAGGGGGAAAGCTCTCGGTTTTTCCCCATTGAGAATGATATTCGCTGTAGGTTTTTCATAGATGGCTTTTATGATATTGAGGTATCTACCCTCTATCCCTATACTCTGAAGAGTTTTGATCAAGAAAGGATGCTGTACTTTGTCAAATGCTTTTTCTGCATCTATTGAGAGGATCATATGATTCTTGTTCTTTCTTTTGTTAATGTATTGTATCACATTGATTGATTTGCGGATGTTGAACCAACCTTGCAGCCCAGGGATAAATCCCACTTGGTCATGGTGAATAATCCTTTTAATGTACTGTTGGATCCTATTGGCTAGTATTTTGGTGAGAATTTTTGCATCCATGTTCATCAGGGATATTGGTCTGTAATTCTCCTTTTTGATGGGGTCTTTGTCTGGTTTGGGGATCAAGGTAATGGTGGCCTCCTAAAACGACTCTGGAAGTTTTCCTTCCATTTCTATTTTTTGGAAGAGTTTCAGAAGAATAGGTATTAATTCTTCTTGAAATGTTTGGTAGAATTCCCCTGGGAAGCCATCTGGCCCTAGGCTTTTGTTTGTTGGGAGATTTTTGATGAGTGCTTCAATTTCCTTAGTGGTTATAGTTCTGTTCAGGTTTTCTATTTCTTCCTGGTTCAGTTTTGGCAGTCTATGCATCTCTAGGAATGCATCCATTTCTTCCAGATTATCTATTTTGCTGGCATATAGTTGCTCATAATATGTTCTTATAGTTGTTTGTATTTCTTTGGTGTTGGTTGTGATCTGTCCTCTTTCATTCATGATTTTATTTATTTGGGTCATTTCTCTTTTCTTTTTAATAAGTCTGGCCAGGGGTTTATCAATCTTGTTAATTCATTCAAGGAACCAGCTCCTAGTTTCATTGATCTGCTCTACCTTTCTTTTGGTTTCTATTTCATTGATTTCTGCTCTGATCTTTATTATTTCTCTTCTCCTGCTGGGTTTAGGCTTTATTTGCTGTTCTTTCTCCAGCTCCTTTAGGTGTAGGATTAGGTTGTGTGTTTGAGACCTTTCTTGTTTCTTGAGAAAGGCTTGTATTGCTATATACTTTCCTCTTAGGACTGCCTTTTTTGCATCCCAAAGATTTTGAACAGTTGTGTTTTCATTTTCATTTGTTTCCATGAATTTTTTTTAATTCTTCTTTAATTTCCTGGTTGACCCATTCATTCCTTAGTAGGATGCTCTTTAGCCTCCATGTATTTGAGTTCTTTCTGACTTTCCTCTTGTGATTGAGTTCTAGTTTCAAAGCATTGTGGTCTGAAAATGTGCAGGGAATGATCCCAATATTTTGGTATAGGTTGAGACCTGATTTGTGACCTAGGATATGATCTATTCTGGAGAATGTTCCATGAGTACTAGAGAAGAATGTGTATTCTGTTGCTTTGGGAAGGAATGTTCTGAATACATCTGTGAAGTCCATTTGGTCCAGTGTGTCATTTAAAGTCTTTATTTCCAGGGCACCTGGGTGGCTCAGTCGGTAAGCATCTGCCTTCGGCTCAGGTCATGATCCCAGGGCCCTGGGATTGAGCCCCGCATCGGGCTCCCTGCTCCACAGGAAGCCTGCTTCTCCCTCTCCCACTCCCCCTGCTTGTGTTCCCTCTCTCGCTGTGTCTCTCTCTGTCAAATAAATAAATAAATAAAATCTTTTAAAAAAAAGTCTTTATTTCCTTGTTGATCTTTTGCTTAGATGATCTGTCCATTTCAGTGAGGAGGGTGTTAAAGTCCCCCACTATTATTGTATTGTTGTTGATGTGTTTCTTTGCTTTTGTTATTAATTGGCTTATATAACTGGCTGCTCCTGTGTTGGTTTTTTTTTTAAGATTTTTATTTATTTATTTGACAGAGAGAGACACAGTGAGAGAGGGAACACAAGCAGGGGGAGTGAGAGAGGGAGAAGCGGGCGTTCCGTGGAGCAGGGAGCCTGATGTGGGGCTGAGACCCTGGGATCATGACCTGAGCCTAAGGCAGACACTTAACAACTGAGCCTCCCAGGCGCCCCGGCTGATCCCATGTTAAGGGCATAGATATTTACAATTGTTAGATCTTCTTGTTGGATAGACCCTTTAAGTATAATATGGTGTCCTTCCTCATCTCCTATTATAGTCTTTGGTTTAAAATCTAATTTGTCTGATATAAGGATTGCCACCCCAGCTTTCTTTTGGTGTCCATTAGCATGGTAAATGGTTTTCCACCCCCTCACTTTCAATCTGAGGGTGTCTTTGGGTCTAAAATGAGTCTCTTGCAGACGGCATATCAATGGGTCTTGTTTTTTTATCCAATCTGATACCCTGTGTCTTTTGATCGGGGCATTTAGCCCATTTATATTCAGGGTAAGTATTGAAAGATATGAATTTAGTGCCATTGTATTGCCTGTAAGGTGACTGTTAACTGTATATGGTCTCTATTCCTGTCTGGTCTATGTTACCTTTAGGCTCTCTCTTTGCTTAGAGGACCCCTTTCAATATTTCTTGTAGGACTGGTTTCGTGTTTGCAAATTCCTTTAGTTTTTGCTTGTCCTGGAAACTTTTTATCTCTCCTTGTATTTTCAATGACAGCCTAGCTGGATATAGTATTCTTGGCTGCATATTTTTCTCATTTAGTGCTCTGAATATATCCTGCCAGTCCTTTCTGGCCTGCCAGGTCTCTGTGGATAGGTCTGTTGCCAATCTAATGTTTCTACCATTGTAGTTTACAGATCTCTTCTCCCGAGCTGCTTTCAGGATTTTCTGTTTGTCTCTGAGATTCGTAAGTTTTACTAGTAGATGTCGGGGTTATGACCTCTTTTTATTGATTTTGAGGGGGGTTCTCTGTGCCTCCTGGATTTTGATGCCTGTTTCCTTCCCCAACTTAGGGAAGTGCTCTGCTATAATTTGCTCCAATATACCTTCTGCCCCTCTTTCTCTTTCTTCTTCTTCTGGGATCCCAATTATTCTAATATTGTTTCATCTTATGGTATCACTTATCTCTCGAATTCTGCCCTCATGATCCAATAGTTGTTTATCTTTCTTTTTCTCAGCTTCTTTATTCTCCATCATTTGGTCTTCTATATCACTAATTCTCTCTTCTGCTCCTTTATCCTAGCAGTTAGAGCCTCCATTTTTTATTGCATCTCATTAATAGCCTTTTTGATTTCGACTTGGTTAGATTTTAGTTCTTTTATTTCTCCAGAAAGGGTTTCTGTAATATCTTCCATGCTTTTTTAAAGCCCAGGTAGTATCTTTGTCATCGTCATTATGAACTCTAGTTCCGACATCTTACTAATGTCCATATTGATTAGGTCCCTGGCAGTCCGTACTGCCTCTTGTTCTTTTTTTTTTTTTTTGAGGTTATTTTTTCCATCTTGTCATTTTATCCAGAGGAGAATAGATGAATGAGAGAACAAAATGCTAACAGGGTAACAACAACCCCAGAAAAATATATACTAAACAAATCAGAAGAGACCTGAAACCGGGGGGAAATAAAGGGAAAGAAAGAAAAAAGAAAAAAAAGATTAAAAAACAAAACCAAACAAACAAAAAACAGAATATGAGCAAATATGATCAGGCTGGTGCACAGATCAGTGCCACACACTAGATTTTGGGTGTACTTTGGTCTGTTAGAATAAAGTGCCTCCCAAAATTTTAAAGAAAGAAAAACTTATATATGTACAAAAATAAGGGTAGATATGATGAAGGGATGGAATATGACTGTAAAGATGAAAATTATAAAAGATTTTATAAAAGGAATGATAAGATAAATTGGTTGAAAAAAGAAAGAAGAGGATTTAAAAAAAAAAGGAGAGAATGTGATCAGGCAGGAGACTAAAACAAAGCCATACACTAGAGATTTAGGGTATATTTTGGTCTGTTAGAAGAAACTGTATCCCAAAATTTTAAAGATAGAACAACATATATATATGTATATATACCAAAAATAAGGTTAACTACTATGAAGTGGTAGAATATGACTCTAAAAATGAAAAATAAAAAAGAATTTTTAAAAAAGGGATTGAAAAGATGTTGGTTGAAAAAGGGAAAAAGAAAAATTCAAAAAAAAAAAAGGAAAAGAAATTTAAAAATTAACTTTGAAAGACTAAAGAATCATGGGAAAAAAACCATGAATTCTATGTGCAGTATTCCCCTAGTGCTGGAGTTCTGCCATTCTCATTGATCAGTAAACTTGGTCTTGGCTGGCTGTTCTCGCTGATCTTCTGGGGGAGGGGCCTGTTGCCTGGTTCTCAAATGTCTTTGCTGGAGGCGGAATTGCCCTGCCCTTGCCAGGGCTGGGCTAAGTTATCTGCTCGGGTTTGCTCTCAGTAGCTTTTGTTCCCTGCAAGCTTTCTGTACAGCTTTGGAGGACAAGAGTGAAAATGGTGGCCTCCCAGTCTCCACCCCAGAGGAGCCGAGAACTCAGGGCCCCACTCCTCAGTGAGCCCCCAGAGAAAAGCAGTCAGTCACTCCCGTCTCCCTGGTCTCCGGCTACACTCCATGCTCACCCAGCCTGTGACCGAGCATTTCTATCTCTGGCACACGACCCCATTTGGAGTCTCCAAACCCAGCAGATTCCTGTGGTGCACTCCCGTGCTGCTCCTCCCAGGGGAGGAAGGGGAGTCTCCCCGGATCTGCCACTTGTTGGGTCCCTGCTGGAAGAGCAGTGGCCCAACTGTGCCGCAGGTCATGGTTTATGGCAACCCCGAGCTGAGAGCCCACTCCTCGGCTCCATCTCTGCAGCTGGCTTCCCTGCTCCGATACCTGGGAGCTCTGCCGCATTCAGGCACACCAGGTCTTTCTGTGACCCCAAGGGTCCTGAGTCCACACTGTCCCAGCGAGGGTTCCACCCCCCACATAGCCACTGGAGCGACGTCCCTCGGCAGGGCAAACTTCTAAAAGTTCTGATTTTGTGCTCTGCTGCTCTATAACTTGCCAGTAGCAGCTGACGGAGGCCCCCCCCCTCCACTGTCTATCCTACCAAATATCGCCTCGGATTCACTTCTCCACACTTCCTACCTTCCAGAAAGTGGTCACTTTTCTGTTCAGAGAGTTGCTGCTATTCTTTTCTTCGCTCTTCTGTTGAGTTCATAGGTGTTCAGAATGGTTTGATCCCTATCTAGCTGAATTCCTGGGACCAGACGAAATTTAGGTCTCCTACTCCTCTGCCATCTTGCTCCTCTCTCCGACTTTGTACCCAATGTCTTAATGAATTGTTTATTTAAAATGTGTACATTCGTACTGGAAAGTTAGAGATTTTTTTTAACATTTATGATTCTTAGAAAACCCAGAGATACTGGTTAAATCATACACATACATTGTTAAAATATATGCTGGCATTTCCCTACCAAAAGAAAAAGACTTATGGAATTACAAATGCCTTACAGAGGAGCCAGCATGACTTCCTGTATGCATGGGTTCCTTCCATACAGAATGGGTTGCAATGAAGTGTGGGTGAGAAGGAATCCTACAGCCAGTGAAGTCACTGTGTATCTGACCATGACTCTATCAAAGATTTCCAGGGCCTTGAAGCTTTTATCCCATCCCACTTACTCATAAAATTCTCATGAAATTTGGATCTGTGTTCAATTTCCTTTGAGAGCAATCTTATTCTAGATTTATATGAGCTTCTTTTCCTTTAAATGAATCAAGTGTCAGACCCACAACTATATGGTCAACTAATCAGCAAAGAAGGAAAAAGATAGTCTCTTCAACAAATGGTGTTGGGAAAACTGGACAGCAATGTGCAAAGGAATGGAACTGGACCACTTTCTTATACAATATACAAATATAAATTCAAAATTGTTAAAAGACCTAAATGTGAGAGAGGAAACCATCAAAATCCTAGAGGAGAACACAGGCAACAACCTCTTTGACCTTGGTCAGAGCAACTTCTTACTAGCCATGTCTCCAGAGGCAAGGGAAACAAAAGCAAAAATGAACCAATGGGACTTCATCAAGGTTAAAATCTTCTGCACAGTGAAGGAAACAATCAACAAAACTAAAACACAGCCAGATGGAAGAAGATATTTGCAGGTGACATATCTGATAAACAGTTAGTATCCAAAATATAGAAAGAACTTAATCAACTCAACACCCAAAAAACAAATAATCCAATTAAGAAATGGGCAGAAGACATTAGACATTTTTTCCAAAGAAGACATCCAGATAGCTTACAGACACATGAAAATTTGCTCCACATTACTCATCATCAGAGAAATACAAATCAAAACCACAATGAGATACCACCTCACACCTGTCAGATGACTAAAATTAACAACACAGGAAACAACAGATGGTGGTGAGAATGCGGAGAAAGGGGACCCTTCTTCACTGTTGATGGGAATGCAAACTGATGCAGCCACTCTGGAAAACAGTTTGGAGATTCCTCAAAAATTTAAAAATAGAGCTACTCTACAACCCAGCAATTGTACTACTAGGTATTTACCCAAAGGATACAAAAATACAGATTTGAAGGGGCACATGCAGCCCAATGTACACAGCAGCATTATCAACAATAGCCAAACTATGGAAAGAGCCCAAATGCCCATCGACTGATAATGGATAAAGAAAATATACTGTATGTATGATAGGATATTACTCAGCCATCAAAAAGAATGAAATCTTGCCATCTGCAATGATGTGGATGGAACGAGAGGGTATTATGCTCAGTCAGAGAAAGATAAATACCATATGATTTTACTCATATGTGGAATTTAAGAAACAAAACTGATGAACATAAGGAAAGGAAATGAAATAGAGAGGAAAGCAAACCATAAGAGACTTAACTATAGAGAGAACGAACTGAGGGTTGATGGAGGGAGGTGGGTAGGCATTAAGGAGGGCACTTGTTGGGATGAGCACTGGGTGTTGTATGTAAGTGATGAATCACTGAATTTTACTCCTGAAACCAAGATTACATTGTATGTTAACTAACTAGACTTTAAATAAAAATTTGAAACAAACAATAAAATGATTCAAGTGTTCACAAGCAATTTTACAACAAATAAGAGTGAAGAACTACCCAGAGGGCCCAGGGTTGAGAACAACCAAACGTGGGCAAGAGGAAAAAAAAGGAGAAACCTAAGGCAAACCTTCCACATTTAGCCTAGTGGTTCTCCCTGACTCTGTCTTGTAAACACCTGGGGATTTGAAATAAAAATACTGATCCTTGGGCCCTTTCCCCTGAATGGAACATTTTCAATATGTCACAAAGATGTTTCTGAGACATAGCTGGAAGGAGAATAACCGATTTACATGCTGAATCTTGGGCTTCTTCTGTTGTAAGCCAAATGATTTGCCATTTATTTCCACTCCACACAGGGAACGTCATCTATAGTCCTCTAACCATTTTAATAAATATTTCATGTAAAATAAATCTGATGCATTTCTTCGGAGAGAAAATTACGTTTTCCCCAAACAATGCTATTCAGTAAGCAGCGAGGTTGGTAAAAGTGTGATGTATGAGAACATCCCCAAACACATGCAGGCACTGTAACCGTCACTGAAGTGGAAGGAACCAGCTGATACAATTCCATAACAGGAAATCCAGCATGGGATCTTTTTCCCCAGATGCCCAAAGCTGAAGAAGAAGTAGCTGAAAATGCAAGTCTTCGTATCCTCCAACACACATCTATGACAAAACCCTAGGGGTTTTGAATCCTTTGTAACTGAGGGCAAGAAAGAGAAAAAAGAAAAAAAAATGTAAAGGAATCTGACAACACAGTTTTTAAAGATGGCAGATGTTCAATAGAACATCTACTGCACAAGTATTCATCAAATCAAAGCTAATGTTTTAACAGGTAAAATGTTCTCATTAAACTCTAATAAAAGTCTCCTCCCTGAAAGAAGTAAAACCATTTTTATCTGCCCAAGTCTTCAGGGAAGACTGTTATCAGCATCAAATTCTAATTCAGCTACTCCATAGAGAAATCTAAAATTCCAAAGCAGTAGTTTTTCCTGTGAATGCCTTTTTTTCTCCTTAGAATTTATTTTTACATGTTGAAGACAATAGTATGGTGCAAATGCAGTTGGAAGCCTTTAAGAATGGTCTGTTATTATTAAGCATTGTCTATAATTAATATCAATTAGAATCTATTAAATTTAATAGGCTTTGAGTTATTGAGTTTAATTCAATTTCAATAAATTTCAATTAAGTACAATTTGTTTCCATTACTTTTATTAATTTCAGTCACTATCAATTACCTTCAATTAATTTAATTTACTGGCAATATATGTTCAGGTAATTCCCTATTACTTTCAATTAGTTTCTATTCATTTAGTGGGCTTCCTTGGCTGCTAACTGATCTCATAAAAATAAATGTGAAGCTGTAATATAGTTTCTATATTCTACTGTCATACAAACTAATTAGCTCCGCATTCAAACTTACCATAACACAATTAAACCACTACTCAATCTACATACAATCCGTACTCACCTCTATCCATTTTCTCTCTGGGTTCATATGTCTGAGAAGCCTGGCCTGCTGTGGAGATGATGTGGAGATGATCGGTCAACTGATTCATTGCTCAGTTATATCTGCATTGTATATGGAACCTTGCTAGATGTTGGAGGTAATCCAGGTAAAAGAGTACATTTAGAAGATTACAACAGGATTTCCCAGAATCAATCACACTGATGTTTGAAGGAAGGGGCTAGATGTGCCTTATTCACTATGGTGCTTATTGCATGAACATAATGCTTCACAGGGTAGGTATTCAACAAATGTGAATCTTTTCTGGGGCTGTCAGTAAAGTCAGTGTAGAGGTGGAGAAATCAGGATAATCAAGGCAAATTCTGAATCACACAGTTACGAACATGCCCTCTCTCTCTGTGGAAGATAAAAAACACTCATACAATTATCAAATATTAGTGCTATGGGGGAAAAAATAGGGATCTTGTAAACTAACATTATTCTGCAGTTGAAGTTTTTAATGTCAAATAAGTAATGCAATGTGTATATTATATTACTAACTCCATAGCATTTACATTGAAAAAGCTATCAATATACAGCTTTTCTAGTTTGCAGAGAACTTTAGCCTCTGATAACACATTTCATACTCCTAACAACCCTATGAAGGAGAGGGTGCAAATTTTATCTGCACTGAGAAACTGTCATATTAAGGTGAGATGGTTCATTCAATTTTGGATAGCTAGAAAATGGTAAGGTTCAGAGGGAACGAGGTCATAATAACAGAAAAATCCAGACCTAGCGTAGCTTTTGAGGGCCTCAATTTAGGAAGAGAAGCAGTTCATATTTATAGGTAACAAATCCTGCCCACTCGCCCCAAAAGAATATGTTCTTTTGGTCTAAGCTATGCAAAGTAGGCACCTATGTGCCTGGGAGAGACTTGTAGAACAAATGACTCACTTACTAGTCTCTCTGTTCTCCACTCAAGACTCCCTTAGAAAAATGTACCTGTCTGAATGGAAGTGTCTGGATGTGTAACAGCTGGATAAAACAGGGAGCATGAATGGAACATAACACCCTTCCAGGGGAGGGCCAGTTGCCTGCAGGAGAAGATGACTTTGAGCAGGTTTCTTTGGCAGCAGGGCAGTGCTCCAGCCCAAGAGGACTTGGCTCACTCCCAGCACATCTCTGGCAGTAAACTCACTGTGAGAAAAGAGGGGAGGAATTCAAGGCTGAATCCAAATCAAGTTGCCAGAGCCCTTCAGCTAAGATGTGGGAAGTCCTGGGAAGGAAACCAGTGACTTTAAAATCAAAAGGAAAGTTGGCTGGAGGGAATGACAGAGTCATTGGAAATAAGACTGAAGGAACCTCAGCTTGGTACTAACCCACTGGCAGGGATGACCCTTCCCCATAGCAGTTTGCCAAAAATAAAATGGAGACAGGAGAGGGTGTGGAACATCAGAAAGCCAAACATTGAACAATCTCTAGTCACTTTGCCATTTTATATTTTACTTCTCTATACCCATCCTAAGTTAATATAATAAATATTTCCATAAATGTTTAATGAGTGTCTTTGTTACTTCCTAGGACAAACTGTCTTCCCCACCTAACTATTCCACGCAATTCACACATCATGCTGTGTTCTTGCCCGTGGTGTCCCACACCCAACTCCCACATACCTAAATGCTACTCGTCTCCCAAAGCCTGCTAAAATCAAGTGTTGAAAGACTTTCAAGCAACCTTTCTCACCACTATCAGTGAACTCCAATGCAAAGAATATTATCAAGCATGTATTGAGCTCCTGGTATATGCCAAGCAAATGAGAATAAAACTGTTCCTTTCCTCCTAGTAATGAAATGGTGAGGTCTAAGGAATTCTCTCACCCACTGACTTACAAAGAGTGAGTTTCTTTTCCACACCTGCCATGGCACTTAGAGTCTCCAGAACCACATTTAAGATTTATAATTCTAGCATCTGTGTATTTTACATTTATAAAATGCATTCATATGCCATGTCTTGTTTAGTCATACACTAACCTGTGTGTTTTTCTAAGTATACACTGTGAATAGAATCCTCAGACACTAAAAATAGAAGCTGTGACCCTTCTTTTTTTTTTTATACTTTAGTATGTAGAGTATCTAAAAGATACTCAATGTAGACTTATTATCTATACCCACTACCAATTGAGTGGGTTAGTCTGGAAGAATGGATCAACAGATATCTTTCCAATTCATTTCAAATATTTGTGCTAAATGCTTCAATCCTGTGAAAAATCTGAGTTCTCTTAAGTTGATATGATATAATGCCCAGAGATAAATGAAGTGTAGGGATTCTTCCTAAAAGTATATTTTTTAAAAAAGTATCATTCAAAAACATTTAATATTCTCTCTCTCTGATAATTACTCTTTCTTCAGACTTCTACCATGTTGTCCATTAAGCCATATTCAGTTCTGTATTTGTTTTAATTATTCCATGAATATTTATCTTATTACCCTCTCTAGCTAGAAAACTCTTTACAGACTTAACTTTTTTGATTTCCATTTCCCCCTCCTTACCTATCATAATATTGGACCCAACACATCCTAGTTTGTTTGTTTGTTTGTTTGTTTGATTGATTGATTTTGACATACTTCTAGAAGAGACGTCCAAATTGCATTCATGATGCTTACTTTAACATTTTTTGCCCATATTGACAACCACATTAAGAAACTTATGATGTGTGCAGGCAGGATCAGTTGATCAGTGGTTCCATCAACTCTGTTAGACTCTGGATTTCTCAACATAATAACTAGGGCCCGTGTTATAAAAACCTTTGAGTTACTCTCTAAATATTCATTTTCTTTCCATGTATGTTAATGTTTGTTAAGTTTTTGAAAGTATAGATTTGTTAGGTCTTCCAGGAGCATGGTTTCTTTCTTGTATGGGATGAGAGAAGATTCCCATGAATTGTCAGAGCCAAGAAATAGGCAGAGCATTTCTTGTATCAGTGTTAACACTGACCTTCAGGTAAGATGCCAAAACTAAGTGAAGTATATCAGTGACCTATTAGTTTTGAACCTAGAGAGGTCCTTTGGTTTGTTAGAGAAATGTAAGAATGTACTCACAATATGAAGAAAGATGGTCAGAGAAAAGCTGACAAGCAAGGAACTAGAGATGCCAAGACATTATACCAACCCCTGAGCCAAGGTTTCAGTTACCTATTAGAAACCTGCACTTTGCAAGCTTGACTCTCTGTGGTAATTGTCTTCTTTCTATTATTCTTTGGTATTGAGTCAAGTTTATATTTATGTTTTTCCCCACCTTTCTAATACTGGAACTCATTTTAATTGTAATCACAGAAACATAACAAGGGGCACATGTTCCTGCTCAACGTAGAGGTTGGTTTTCTTAAAGATTTATTTATTTATTTTAAAGAGAGTGCGAGAGCTTGAGCAGGGGGAGGGAGGAGAGAGAGAATCTTCAAGCAGACTCCCTGCTGAGCACGGAGCCTGACACAGGGCTTGATCCCAGGACCCTGAGATCATGACCTGAGCCGAAATCAACAGTCAGTACCCAACTGACTGAGCCATCCAGGTGCCCCTCAAACTAGAGTTTTAAAGCAGGAACAAGAACAATGTCTTCCTGAAAAGTGTTCTAGAAGGTAGTGGCAGAAATCATACTGAGGGAACCTCAAGGAGAAGAGGGAACAAAATGAGGAGGCTAAAGGCTATTTATGAAGACCCCCCGCCCATTTACCTAGATTGTTCTTTGACCAAGCATTGGAGAAGAGCGTGTATGTTTAATATGGTGGGCTTACCACTCATGGAGCCTTCTGCAGCCTTTTAAACAAAATGAGCTCATGTGTGATGTAAAATGAATGGTAGAAACATACATAGAAACATTAAATGTTTATGGTTCCTTTTTGTGTGTTTGTAAACCTGGAGGGGGTGGTTTA
Organism: Neomonachus schauinslandi; assembly: GCF_002201575.2. Lineage (NCBI taxonomy): Eukaryota > Metazoa > Chordata > Mammalia > Carnivora > Phocidae > Neomonachus > Neomonachus schauinslandi. The sequence continues at coordinate 29,135,598 of NC_058416.1, read as the reverse complement.
CTGTAACAGATTCTCAGCTGGTCTCCCTCCTTTCTGGTGCTGTCTTCTAGAGTCATTTCAGCAAACAGTTAGCAGACTAATCTCCATTAACAGGGCTTTTGTCATGTCACTGCCAAAATCATAAATTTTCATTTGGCCTTATTTCCTGCCATTTCATGCTCTTACTAGTCTTATTGGGTCTTTCCCTTCTGGTCATCTATCCATTGATTCTCACCTCTGAAGTCACAGCTCTGCCTGTTCTTTCTCACTCCCACATCTTTCCTCACCCTCTTAATGTCCTCTCCTCCACTCTGGCTTCTCAAGCTCTCTGCAGCTTCTAAAACAGTACAAAAATTTACTCTGTCCTGAAGCTGCTGATGACTTTACAACCTTCCATTCTTGAGACCATCCTTACAAGCACAGATTCTAAAGCACTGGTTTCATAATGTCATTATGCCATGTTGAACTGAAGACTGCCCCAAGGGGTGGCCTTGACTTATATACTGTCTGCATACTCTTCAAACCATAAAAACAATGAACAGACAGCAGAAGGCCTCTTAGTGTCTTGTGAAATACCTGCTTTCCCTCATTTCAAGAAGGGCAAGGCAATGAGCTGTTAAGGTGAAAAGCATCTGCATTTGCTGAGAAGGGATCAGTTAGCTTGAATCCTCACATCCACTGGATCCAACTTTCTATTTTATTTTTTCTGCCAGGACATCTGAATATATTCCAGACAAATGAAGCCTATGGTTTGCTAAACTTTCAGAAACCTTAATGCTTTGGGCATCAGTATAAAGCAAAGTTTTCCGAATCATCCCAAATTATTGAGGATTAGGTTAATCTGAGTTTCTAGAACACCATACCTTGTATCTCTGTGTCTTGGTATAATCCTTAGTGAGCAGAGTGGTTTGGTCTCTAATGAACATGTCTACAAAACTCTGCCTGTCTGCACTTCTCTCTTCACAGTCTTAGAGAAGAATTTAGATTCCAGCTTGAGAGCCTGTAGCATAATTCAATAAAACACCATCCCATTGATTCCAAATACCTCAAAAACCTCAAAGTCTCTGGTAGTCTCAGAAGAATAATTGACCAAGAGACAAATGAAGGTAGATTTTAACTATTTGTGGTAAGAAATCAGGTTGATGCTAAGACAACTTCATATATAGATATAATTCAGCATGTCTGGTGCATTAGGAATAGAATTGCATTGCATCCGTGCAGCATAAATTCCAACCAGGGCCTTAGGCAAGACCTCAGTGACCCTCTGGGTCCCCATCTATAAAAAAATGAATTGGGCCCAATTTTACTTGTTGTTCTTTTAATTCTACCATTCTGTATTTCTATGGTTTAATGGTTATTTCATCCTCTTTCATTCACTGCACCAGATGCATATTTAAATCCTTCTTTGCATTTTGAGATCCAAGAGACAGAAGGTTAGTGACCCCATCTCCTTCACTACTTTGCCCTTTAGGTTTTGGTTGGGTTTGGCCAATGGAAGTCCTCAGCAGGATCTCAGAGGGAGGAAAAGAGATAGGTTGTAACACGTCTTCTCTTCTCTTGCCTCTCCTAGACTGTGTTTTCTGGTAGCAGCCATGTCTCTCCACAATATACAACTCCTTTCAGACAGCAGATCTTCCTCATCTCTACCTCTCACAGGGTGATGGTATCAGTAGCTTCTCTTCTTGCCCAAGCTTGACACCAACTTCCCACTTTTTGCTAATCTCTGGGTGCCATGATATTACTTGTAAATTCCCTTAACTCTGCTCACATTTCTGTAAGTAATTCCTTTGGTCTAGTTGCATGGACCATCTGGAATTGTTTCATGTTGTGACCTCAACTGATATATATAATTAAATAATATTGAGTATTTTTAAGGGAAAAACAATGAAAATATTATGACATAAATTATTTGAATGGGGTAGATAAGATACAGTTACATGTTCTTTCCCTAATAGAGATTGCATCTCTGAACTATGCAAGCATCAGGAGAAAGAGCCCCTTCCCTTTCTTTCTCTAGCATTCAGATGGACCTGCGATAGGAAGGAATTGGTTGGCGGGATATGAGGGTGGAGGAGTGACTATGAAATAAGATAGTTCCATAAAATAAAGAACATTTATAATATGATTTTCTGATGCTTCTCTGTAAGATGGTATAGTAGTTTCCCATCCTTGCTATAATAAATTACCACAAACTTGGCAGCTTAAAACAACATACATTTATTCTCTTACAGTTCTGGAAGACAGAAGTCCAAAATCAGTTTCATTGGGCTGAAATCAAGGTATTGGCAGGGCTATGCTCCTTCCATTGGCTCTGAGGGGAGAATCCCATTTCCCTTCCTTTTCCAGCTTCTAGAGCTGCATTCATTGTATTTCTTGGCTCGTGGCCCCCTCCTCTATCTTTAAAGCTAGCAACTCAATGTCTTGCTTCAGTGGTCATATTGCCTTCTTCTCTAGTAAAATCTACCTCTGTCTCCTTCTAATAAGAACGTTAGTGATTACATTAGGGCCCATCCAGATAATCCAGGACAATTTGTACATCCCCAAATCCTTAAGTTAATCTTGTCTTCAAGGTTTCCTTTGCTGTATAAGGTAATATCACAAGCTCCAAAGATTAGGTTGTAAGTATCTTTGGAGGCTTCTATTCAGCCTAGCACAGTGTGATGGTTAATTTTATGTGTCAACTTGACTGGGCCACAGAGTGCCCAAACATTTGGTAAAACAGTATTTTGAATGTGTCTGTGAGTATCTCTGTATGATATTAACATTTGAATGGGTAGACAGAGTAAAGCAGATTGCCCTCCCTAATGCAGATGGGCCCTATCCAATCAGCTGAAGGCCTGAATAAAACAAAAGGTCTGACCCTCCCATGAAGGGAAAATTTTCTCCTGCCTGACTGCTTTGAGTGGGGACTTCAATTTTTTCCCACTTTCAAACTCAAACTCTTCCCTGGTTTCCAGCATGCCAGCATTTAGAGTGGAACTACACCATTAGCTCTCCTGGGTCTCAGACCTATAGAGTTAAACAAGAAGTTAAATCATTGGTTCTATCCAGCTTGCTGACTGCAGATCTCGGGACTTGTCAGTCTCCATAATCATAGCCTCATTCCCTATAGTAAGTTTTTCTATATGTATACCCTATTGGTTCTGTTTCTCTGGGGATTCCTGAATATATACAGGTGGCCTTTTAATCTGCTATCTAAATTCTCATCTCTTGGTTAGTGTAGAACTGGTTTAAAGATCTAAATCCAGCTGACTGAAACCTCAGGAAAATCACACTGAAAAGAAAAGAAAGACAAAAAAGTCATATTTCTTTAATTCTCTTAGGTTTAATTTTTCCTTTATTTTATTTCCAGTATGTGAAGAGTGTAAATATATTTATTGTCAATTTAAACTGACTTGGTGAAATCAATTTAACATTTTCCCCTGTGTATGGCCATTACCTATGACTACAGCCTTTCATCAGCTATTTCTATATATCCCTTGTTAACTACTGCTGTTACCAATTGTGTGGTAAGTTGGTTCACAGACCTGGCTCATCATCAAAATTACCTGAAGGAACTCTACAAATGTAATTGGCTGACCCTAAAATAGAGTGTATCCTAGACTATCCAGGTGGGCTCAATATAATCTTATCACTTTTAAAGAGGGGGAAAAGGAGGGCTAAAAAGATACAACAAAAGAGAAAAAGCCAAAGAGAGAAGCAGGAGAAAGGAAAGTCAGAGAAGCAAAAGAAAGATTTGATGTGCCATTTCTGGCTTAGAAGATAGAGGGCCCATGAGGCAAAGTGGGCAACTTCTAGAAACTGACCATGACCTTCCCACCAAAAGTCAGCAGGGAAATAGGGGCCTCTGTCCTACAACCACTATGAGCTGAATTCTTCCAACAGCTTAAATGAGTTTGGAATTGGATTCCTCCCAGAGTCTCCCTAGCCAGCCACAACTTTGATTTCAGCCTCATGAAACTCAGAGCACAGAACTCAACTGAACCAAGCCAGACTCCTGACCTATGGAACTATGAGGTAATAAATTTGTGTTGTTTTAAGCCTCTAAATTTCTGGTAATTTGTTAAAGCAGCAATCTTAAACTAGTATCTTGTGTTTCACTAAGAATTTATATTTTGAATAGGATATGGAAGTGCCTAAAAATTTTTTTTTAAGTTAAGTGAGCACTTAAGTGTTAGACTTCCTACTCTTTGTTAGGCACATAGATGGATACAGTACTGAATATAGACAGGATACATATTTTTTGTCTTTGAGACTTGAGATAGAACACTTAAAGAAGGGTTGTAATTCATAGAGATGATCAAAAGAAAAATGGAAGACATCTTGTTTGGGTAGGGGGAAAGCATAAACATTACAAAGCAGAGCTGAAGGAAGCCTTCAGTACATCATCCCACCTCCAATGGAGGTAAAAGTATCTCTATATTCATGTCTTTGAGGAAATCACCCCATGAAGGTTTCCTCTGGAAAATCTTTTCTGTATTGAGGACCAAACTGGAAATGAGTTATTTTTAATAATTTCAGCCGTGGCTATTTAGGAAAGTGTGTGTGTGTATGTGGTCTTGTGAGGTTGTATGTTCAAATATATTAGGCTGGTTTTCTGGGGAGTAGGAATGGTAAGAAAGAAACTCCAAGGAAAGGGACATAGTGTTTTAGAAGCTGACCATTATTGGTAATGGAACCCGGTGTGGAAAGCCTTTCCTTGATCTTTAAACTAGACTAAGAAGAAACTAAATCCATACACAAGGAGGAATTAACTTTTTTAAGCTTAGTCTTATATAAACACATAGTTTTAAAGGCTGGGAGGATGGTGGGAAGGTTAAACATTTCTTAATGTAATCTCATTTTACTACTGACAGGAGATAAGTTTTAGAGCTTGGGAGTTGTATTTTTAAGCACTCTGAAGGATAGAAAAAATATAATTTTAAAAAAGACACTTGCCTTTTTGAATATTGAATTGTCTTGATGTTATCACTGCTAATTTAAAAATCTTATGTGGGTTGTATAATGCTAAGAGATTAGTCACTTCCGTGGAGATTCTTAGATATTCTTGTTTAGGATACTGGGGGATAAGAAAAGAGACCAATGCAGGTGATTGTGATTTTATATAACAGCAGTGGGAGTAGATGAACTCTAGAGAACTTAAAACTGTAGATCATGGGTAGAGAAAGGGCTTGAAGAAAAATCACTTTAGGATTCCAGTACTTCAAAAAGTCATGTCAGTTTCCTATCTAAAGTAGATTTTTAGTTCATCCAGTTCCCTCTGACTTCTAAGCCACCATTCACATTCATCACTTGCTCAGACTAGTACTGGTCCCTGAATCCTTTCTTGTCCTCCTCCAAACCATTTCCTAATATCAGCCAGGAATAATATTTCAAAGTCAGAATCTGCTCCCATCTCCTTGTCATTCTGTCAATTGTTCCATCTTGTTCATAAAGACAGAATACTGTGTCAACCCTTCCTTGCTTCCTGCCTTCTGCACTCCTGCAGCACGTGGCTTCTCTTAGCTGCTTCGTCCCATATACTCTTCCCTCTGATTAATCACTTAACCACAACTGTTAATCAACCAGCTCTTACTCATTCTCTAGATTTTGCTCACAGACCCTTTTCTCAGAGAAGTCTCGGCTGACTTCACTTCCCATTTACATTATCTCCCCTTAGGATATTCTTTCATAGCCCCTTGTACCTTTCTTTCACCTCCCTTATCAGTTTTTAATCATATCTTTAAATAATTATTTAATATTGGTTAAACTCCCACATGCTAAACCCTGAAATGCAGTTACTTTTTCTGTTGGTCACTGGTGTTCCTTCACCTACTCCCAACACCTGGCACATTGAAGGCACTTAATATCTATGAAGGGGGTTGGGGGAAGGAGGGAAGGAATCTAAGAAGGGAGTTAGGAGTGTTATCAATCAAAGTGTAGTCAAATCCAATGCCATAAGAGTGGACATTGTCCCATTGTAGTGCTCAACTGAGAATTAGGAAAAAAAAAATTATTGGGGAATTTAGATGGTGAAACATTAAATGAAAGAACTTGAAGTCAGATTAGGCTGTTAGTATTGATCAATTTGCTCTCAAACCTACCTCTTATCTATCAATCACCAAATTAACTTTTGGAGAGATATGTAAGCCAATGAAAAAATATACTTAAACTGGGCTCCTATTCCTTAGGAAACCCTTCCGTATGTGGTAGAAGCCAGCATGATAAAGATCTGTTCCCTGAACTCTCATCTAAAGAGAACTTAGATGTCTTGTCTACTTAACTGTGGTTGCAAAGAATGATTGTGAGCTTTGACATTTGTTAAGAGGAGGAATTTAAGAGGGATTCTGATCTGAAGACCTGTTGGGACTCCTCTCCAGCCCAATTAATTCCTCCATACTTCTCTTATGGGACTGGAATTGGAAGATACTCTACAAGGGGAAATGTTTTAGAACTCTGCCTTGAAAAGTATGATTTAATTTATATAAATCTTGATTAAAGCCGTACAAGCTAAGTCTTTATTTTGGGACACTAGTTCAAAAATGAGTTTAAAGAAAATGAGACACCCATTTTCAGGAAGCAGACAAACTGATACAGTCCTCAAGAAAAATGTACAAAAATAACAATTTTAGAAGCTGCCACCCTGCATCTGTAATTCTGTCATGATCTCAAAGATCTATAGAAAAATACTGCTCTTTGATACTGTTGGATTAAGTTAAGATGAAGTTGATACCTTCTATTTCACAACCCTTTATAGATCACAAAATCATTTCCTATATATTCTCATTTTATCCTACAACAACCTGATAAAGTAAGAGTTTACCTTTCATTTTATAGATGCAAAAACTAAGGCTTTATAAAGTAAGTTAGGCAAATTACCCAACTTGTGAGTGGCAGAAGTATCAAATCCAAGTCTATCTCAGAGCCTTTTTTGCCCATCTCTAATTAGTTAAAGAGATTAATATAATTCTGAGAGATGGTACAGATCTACTAGTCCTCACCCACCTATTCTACACATAAAATCACATCAGGAATTTCACAACCCTTCAGAACATCCACACTCACTTTAATACTCTTTGATGCAAAAATGCCTATTTGTTGTCAGTCCATCATGTGACTATGGAGGATAATGAGCATCCTCATAATTTGGAAGTTTTTCTAGATACACTCCAGAGTTTTCTTGGACTTTATTGATTCCCATTACATAGGTTATCCCCAAAGATTGTCTACTCTAAATTTTTACGTAAAAATTTTTGTTTTTTTTCCAACATAAAAAATTGGGAAAACAGAGAAACAAAATGAAAATATATACAAAAACAGTAAATAGATGTGTGTATGCTTTGTTAATTCAACTTTTTAAAATCTACTGTGGTAGGTTGTACAGATGGCTCCATGTCTTCCTTTTATACTCTTTTGCAATGTAACTTCCCTCTTCTACCAAGAGGTCCAGTTTATTTCTCCATCTCTTGCCTATTCACTCCTTGTCATGAGTCTTACCTTGTGACTTATGTGGCCAAGGAGTGTGTGCCAGTTCTGAGAATGTGCCTCAAGAAGTATTGTAGCTTCTGCTGTCTTGCTGGGAACCATGTCAAGCTTCCATGTAAACAGTCCTGGACCAGTCTATTTGCTAATAGGCACGTGGCCTACTTGCTTCCTTGGAGCTGACTGACAGTCAGCCAATATCCAGAAGCAGAGCCGCTAGATGACCAGTAGCTGATTATAACATGAGTGAGCCAAACCATGACTGGAAAACAGCCCAACTGAGTCCAATCTAACTTGCTGGCTGCAAAATCTTAAGCTGTTGTTGAAAGACACTAAGTAACAGATATCTGATATATCAATCTTGCTGCTCTCCCAAAACCTTGCTTTTAAAAAAGATCACATTTTACCCTGCTATATAAAGCACAATGCAGTCAAAAGAGCCTTAAATTAGCATCAAGTGATCTAATTCCTGTCATTGACTAGAGTTATCACTATAAAAACATCAAATACATTCTGAGTTTCAATTTCTGTACCTGTAGTCAGATACCATGTTGCATGTATGCCCTTTCTGCTTTGATGGTTTATACAAACAGATGAGAAAATAAATATGAAATTGCTTTGACTTTGTATATATTTTTCCTTTCTTGGACTTTGGTTTTCTCATTTAGAAAGGTTCAAGGATCAATCTGGCTCAAAATCCCTGGAATATTATTATTGGTTGATGTTACTAGAGAATCAAATTCAAGTTTCATATGCTGATCCACAAGTATTGGAATGCACAATGGAACAATTCCTATATAAATGCCTACTGGTATTTATACAATGTGCAGACCTGATTTCATCCTCCACTTTGGAATGGTGGTTAATTCAAACGTAGGATGGAATTCAGGAACAAATTGTGAGCAGTCCTTTTTCTGGTACAATTTTAAGAAAGGAAACTCTCAAATATTTCTCCACCCTCTTTCATTTGTAAAGCACCTCTTTCAATAAGGCAGAAATTCACAAAGTATTGGTCAAAGACAAAATTAAAGTAACCTGGAAGTACTTGTTAAAATAGTGATTTATTTCCTATATATGTAAAAAGGCAAGTCCTCAAGCTGCTTTTCAGTTTACTAAATCAAAATATTTGGTGCTCTTTATACTTAGGGAAAATTTTGAGAAAATTGTCATTTTGATTAGAGATGTGAGAGAGAGAAATTTGAACCCTGCTATGACAGGTGAGAAAAATCCGATTAAAGATTCCAGACATTAAAAGAAAAAAAAAACCCAGGCATCAGGAGAACACTGGAGTCTTGGAAGGGACAGAGGCAGAGAGGAAGAAACAAAAGGGTTGTAGGAAAACAAATATCTCATGTTTTCCTAGGTCTAACCCATGCTAAAACTCCCTGGGAATCCTGCTGCTTGGATTAATATGATTTAAAGATAATTGTTCTCAGGACTTATCCCCATTTTGAGGCCCCACTAGGCTAGAAAGACTAGCAAGTATAAAATATAAAGCAAACAGGAGATCCTATAACTTCTCAGCATTGTAGCTGTACAAAGCCACAGATATCATTTGCTCTTTTCTCTGCCAGAGTTGCTAGTAAGATTTTTCTTGGGTCAGTGGCTAAGAATATTTTCCTTTGTTTTTGTCTTTAATTGACAGTCTGCTTCATGAAGAGCTGGCTTTACTTCTTGGCAGATGAAATCACTATCTATATGAGCATTATACCTTCTATTCTAATGATTTCATGTTCAATTCTATATGTAACTACACTGCTTTCTAAAGGAAAGGAAGAAAGAAGGAAAAAAAAGAAAGGGGGTAAGATAGAAGGAAACCAATATTTATTGAACAGCTATACTCTATCCTGCACATTCACAAACATATGATCACATTCTCACAATAACCAATGAGGTAGGCATGATTTTTTTCCTTCTTTGGAAATGAAGAAATTGAAACTCAGAAATTTTATGAATCATTTCTCAAATAGATGGGTTTGAAACCTGGTTAAATCTGGCCCTAAAGACCGTGGTTCTTCAACTCTTATAGAATACAAGTTTAAAAACAAATATTCCTGGGAATACAGCGAGAGAACTCTTATCAGTCAGCATGCTCATGTGAATACATAGAACTCTCATCCTTCAGGAGTCTTGAGAGGTGCATCAAAGAAAGAACTCTTGTCTAAGCCAATGTTCTTTAAACTGTGGATATCATCTCATTTGTGAATGACATCACTTGGGCATCAACCAACTATATTTAATGAAAGATTACACAATGATACAGAAGCAAATAAATTCATGGGGCATCACATATGCTAAGAATTTTTCTAGATATCTTTTTTCTGTTGCATAGATGTGTACATATAAACATGTATATTGTCACAATGTAAATGTATTTTTAACATAATTCTTTTGTGGAAAAACAAGAGTTTGAAAATTACTGGGCTAAGCAATTGGAATGTTGCCCAAGGCAACTGTTATTGAGAAGACCTCAGAGAGAGGCCCAGAAAGGAGAGGACCAACACTACAGAAAAATTTGTCATGTTTTCAAGTGTCATAGACTGTGTTGAATAGCTCTCCTCATTTTTCAACTTACGAAACCATTGAAATGTGGAAGAGAAAAGTTCCTGTAGCAGAGTGAGGTTGAAATCTGCAGACAGTGATCAGCAGTCATCTGTGAGGAACAGGGTCTCCAGTTAAACTCCTATTAAATTTTTCCAATGTTATTCTGTACATGCAGGATCAACACCGATTTCCTTTTTATTATGCATTGTCCAAAATGGATGAGGCATTTCTCATTATCTCTCCCTTGAAGAATGTACTCATCATTTATTCAGAACTTGCTGAGATATATGCTCTTTATTTTCTTACTTGCTCAGGAAAAAAATCCTGCTACATTTTCTTTCCCCATTTGGATCACATAAAGGGTGACTGATAATAGATAACAAGCATCAGTTCTTCTTTCTTGGCTGTGAGACTCTTGTCTGTTGACGAGGCCAAGGAGAAGTGTAATGAGGCTTAATATGTGGACTAAATACCAATGCAGTTGTCTGGCCATTCAGAATATTGTTCTAGTCTGAGACTGTCACAGAAAAAGGAAAAATATTCAGTGGAATTTGGTATGACTGCTTCTAAGTTATGATTTTATTTGGCCATTGGCCACTGACAACCATTTGTTGAAACTGACGACATGGGAATTATCTGTAACAATAATATCTATTATCTCTGTAATGATTAAACGACCACTTCAAAGTAAGTTTACACATTCATCTCATCTTCATTTTTATAACAACCTTATGTGATTAAGGAAGTATTATCTCCATTTTTACAAATGAGAAAAATGAGGCCCAGATGAGTTAAGTGATTTATCCAAGAACACACAAGTTAGTTGCAAAATTGGAACAAAATCTGTAACCACTAACTCCCAGCCCTGCATTCCTCCCAACAGATATTAGTGCCCTCATTAATTTTGTTCCTCCCAACAGATATTAGTGCCCTCATTAATTTTGCTTCATAACACATTCTCTTCTGTTCCCCTAGCTGACCTGTTTCATAAAAGTATTTTTAAAAGTTTATATTTAAAAAAAGAAAAACGGAAGTGAAAGGAGAGGTGATTATTCTATCACATCTGCTGAATGCAGTTAATTTATTGGTTTCATGAATATGAAGTGGTCTAGAGGAATATGTATCTATTTATGTAACAATCACATATGCTGGGAAAATGTATGTGGTTGAAATACAGATACATTGGTTTCAATTCTAGTATTGGTTTAAGTAAATTATATGTTAGGCCTCAGCCAACAAATATATCCGTTACAGTTAACTTCTCTAATTTGGTTAAAGGACCCTAGATTTATTCAGCAGTGCATGTATATCAGGTTATGTAAAATTAATAGCTGAAGTTCATTCATATGGCTTTAATTAGGATGCATGGGTTGGGATGAAAAAAAAAATCACGCAAAAGTTCTGGCTTTGATTATAACTGTATCTGCTCCAGTATCAGTTTCTGCAAAGGCAAATACCGTGTTGGCTTAGCTTAATATATGCTCATTCAAAGAAACCGTGCATTGGCTTAATTTTACTTTGAAGGTTTTCATTAAAGTATATTGTTTGTCTAAATACCAGCTTAGTTCACTTCATTTAATTATCCAAGAGTATTTACAAGGTCTGGGATATTACTGTGCCCATTGAAAAAATAGTTGATTGTGTTATGTTTCAAAGAAAATAGATTCATTTCTGTGAAAACTTCTTGGAACTTCTGAAAACTGTCCTGCTTCCAAGTCTATGTACTTGTCTCCAAACTTGGCTTTGGGAATCTGACCGACTGTTTTCTTTTCCAGGAAAGAACTTTTGGGAGAAAAGCATTCTTTGCTGGGCAATAATGTTCTTCTCAGGTGGTTGCTAGCCTTTCCCACTGAAACCTGGGAGAAAATGAGGTTTATAGTTAATAACTTTTTACATTTGCCTAAAAATTCATCTTCAAATCCAAAATAATTTACCACCTCTTCTGTGATATTCTCTGTGATCATTTGGGTTTTCACTGAGACTTCTAGTTTTCTTGCCCATCTTGACTTAGAGGCAAGGGGCCATGCTCTGAATACTTGTACATCATTAATTCCTGGCTCTGTGTTATACACAGAGCATGACTCTGTGTTTGACAATAAAGGTGGTATAGAAGCTGCTAGGTGAATGTGAGCTACTCTTTGCTTAGTATAAAGCATATTTAATATCAGGATCATCTAAACCTAAGATGAATCACACCAGTTGGGAGTGACAAAGGTCCCAAACAGTTAGTGGCAAGAGGAAACTTGTATGGGCAGGTAGGGCATCAAGAATGTCTAATGCTAGGCATCAATGGCAGGCAAGATCTGAAATGGCAGATGATTTGAAGCAGAGCACTTCATCATGGATAGCACATGAATATTGTATGAGTTCAGTACAGGTCCAGATAGACAGATATGGTTGCAGGAATAATCTGGGGCTTGGGTCGTGAAGAGTAGTTGTCACTGATCAAGTCTGTACTATATGCCAGGCTCTGAGCAAACATCATAGGCTCTGGAGTCAAACAGATCTGGGCATGTCACAGTGAAGCCCCTCCTAGTTGTATGATCTGAGGAAGGCTTTTCAGTTTATCTGCACCCAAGTTCTCTCCTCTCTAAAGGAGCTGCTGCTTATAAAATGGCTGGCACCATACCTGGTATACAGTTAGGAATATAGTAATGCTAATTGCTATCATTGTTCTTGATTTTCCCCCATAACGTTATAATACCTAGACTGTTGTCCATATTACAGTAATCAAAAAATTGAAGCTAAAAAGAATACTGTCCACTGAAGTAGTAAGTGGTTGAGCTGGATTTCAAATATACCTGGTCCCCAAAGATGAGACATGCATGCATGTAACATATTGAGAGGCCAGAACCCAAGGTCAAGCAGTATGTCATCTGTGATGTGCTGAAACACAGAGCTTCAGGCCAGGCCAGGATTCCAGGAATGGTTAAAAGTATGACTGCTTTGAGATACTTGTGCAGGGCCCAGCTTGAGAATGGGGATAGGTGGTTTAGCTGTGGATATTAGAGAACCTCTACGGAAGAAAGCCAGACCACTCAATCTAAATCTTTTCAGACCCCACCTTTCCTTTCCTTTCCATTCTTTTTTTTTTTTTTCTTCCTTTTTCTTCAAATGTTATTCCTTTGGTTAAGATCTGGGCTTCAAACCATATGGCCAAGAACATAATAAGAAAAAGAGCTGTGTATCCTGGCCATCAGTCCAGAGATATCCTCCTCACAAATTATCTTGGTGCCAGAAACCCACCATAAAATATTCATTGCTTTTGATCCTAAAGTATTTTTAGTCTGCAAAGCGTCTTCTATTAAAATGAAAATGTCCCTTGAGGGAGAAAGAACCTTTTAAGCTATTATCAGTTAAACTCATAGTGGGTAGTTGGTTTATAAAAATTGAGATTAAAAATCTTCAAGAATTGAAGGACACAGAAAACGTTTCAGGGAAAAAAGAAAAATGAACAAGAGAATAGCATAGAAGGTATCATTGGAGGATGTCACATTTTCCCACTTTTTTCCCCTGAAGTTTGGAACTGTCTTTGTGTTACATGCCCTTCTGTTCCTCTTCCTTCCTCTCCTCTCTGCCCTCTGTACTGTCCTTCATGCAACCCATTCTCTCTCTAGAACTCAAGACCATGAGGGTGCTGAACATGACTGACAGGACAATATGGGAGAAATCAGTATTGGAGATGTAAAGAACATTACTGCATTTTGAATTTAAGAATTTCCCAATTTCTGACCTTATTGTAGAGTTGGTTAAGTGCTTGTGTTTGTTTTGTTTTGTTTTGTTTTGAGGCCACAGCTCAGATCCAAGCTTTGTGTGACTTTGGCCATATTATCCTCTTGTCCTCTCTGAGATTCAGATTTCTTAGAGAAAACCTAACTTAAGGTAGTTGTGAGGATAATTAAAACACTTAGCATGATGACTGGTGCATAGTAAGTGCTCAATACAGGGCAGCTGACAATAATAAAGTGCTAGTATAACAACAAAAACAATAACAATACTACATTCAACTCTATGCTGGACTCTACATTGTATGTTGGATTCACTCATCCCAACCACTTTTGGACTCACACTGTCTTCGTTAGGATAAAGAACCAAGGCCAGGGTTAATGAAAGATAATGAAATGAGATCACATTTACAATGTGAGGGCAATGACAAGGCATATCTGAGTAAAAGTAATTGTATCCCTTCCAAAAAACAATCACCCCAGTCAGTTCCTCAGAGAATGAGACTGGAGGGGTGGGGGATTATATAACTAGATTTCATCAAGGAGGGATGACATGGGTGATGCTGTCCACAAATGGATGAAAAAACATGTATGAAAAGGATGATAACCCCATTTAATTGGAAACCTGACTTTAAGCTATTTGTTTCACACCTAAATACTAAGAAATAATTCTTAAAATTTAAAAGCAGCTATAAAGCAGCTCAATAAATATTTGGGTCCCATGAAATGGGATGTGTACTCAACTCACAATGCCACAGACTGTTAACTTAGATTTTCTTACTATATACATTCAAAAGAACCAGGCTATGTCCTATGACTGCTAGATGCTAACAATCTTTAGCATTAAGGGCTGGTCCCTTCCCTATGGAGAAAGGAGAGAAAGAACTTAAAACCCAAAAAGTTCTGCTATCAGAATATTTCTTTAGGAGGAGATCACCAAGAACTGGTTTCCAGGATATTTTTATAGAGTTCGGCCAAGCCAGGAGAAAAAAACAATAATAATGGCCATGATTACTAATAACTACCACTATCTTTTAAATTCTTAATGTGTAATAGTAATACCCATGACCATCCAATAAGAAGCTGTTATTGTCCTCAGGTTAAAAATGAGAAAGTTGAGAAAGGGAAACCCTCCTACACTGTTGGTGGGAATGCAAGCTGTTGCCACCACTCTGGAAAACAGTATGGAGCTTCCTCAAAAAGTTGAAAATAGAGCTACCATATGATCCAGCAATTGCACTACTGGGTATTTACCCCAAAGATACAAATGTAGGGCTCTGAAGGGGTACATGCACCCCGATGTTTATAGCAGCAATGTCCACGATAGCCAAACTATGGAAAGAACCAAGATGTCCATTGACGGATGAATGGATAAAGAAGATGTGGTATATATATGTACAATGGAATATTATGCAACCATCAAAAGGAATGAAATCTTGCCATTTGCAATGACATGGATGGAACTGGAGGGTATTATGCTGAGTGAAATAAGTCAATTAGAGAAAGACATGTATCATATGACCTCACTGATATGAGGAATTCTTAATCTCAGGAAACAAACCAAGGGTTGCTGGAGTGGTGGGGGGTGGGAGGGATGGGGTGGCTGGGTGACAGATATTGGGGAGGATATGTGCTATGGTGAGCGCTGTGAATTGTGTAAGACTGTTGAATCACAGACCTGTAACCCTGAAACAAATAATACATTATATGTTAAAAAAAAAAAAAAAAAGGAAGAAGAAGAA